>NW_026099334.1:300000-538585 GCF_024542735.1 Bombus huntii | reverse complement strand
GGAATAAATCCCTCTTTTATCTCTGGATTAGCGATATTAACTGAACACGTTATTGAACTTCGCTTCGGTATAATTATTTTTTCTTTACTATCGAAGGGAATATAAATATTTCCCCATCTGATATGTTTTCCCTCATAATCTAAACGAGCCTTACAACCTGCAAAAAATTCGGATCCTAGGATTCCGTCTTGATCGATTAGCAATGAATCATCGACTATGATGAAAACCAACCGGATGGCCCGCAACCTGTATTACCGTCTGCCCTAGGGAGACCAGGCTCGTTGCCGTAATTCCTCGCACTTCGATTGATTCCTTTTCGTCGATGATGGCTGAATCGAGTAAAGCAGGTTTCTTGATAATGTTGATTTCCGATCCAGAGTCTAATAATAAACTCGTCTTAGTCTTTAGATCTGGGGAAACTATTCGTGCAGTTGGGTTCGTTGGGGAATCGTTAAATTTTATTGAAATAATTCGGAGAGGTCGCCTTCCGAATCTGAATTCAACTCCTGATGATTTTCCTTCGCCGGTTGCTTGTGCTTCACTCTTTTCCTTTTGCCTTGAGATTCTGGATTCTCTGTCTGTGACCTCGTTTGGTTGTGGGATGACTCCCCCACAATATTTAGTGGTTGTTCGTTCGATCTTATGGTCGGCATTGCGTTCGCTCTGTCTCTCGTTATGGGTGGTGGAGTCGATCTCGCGGGGGTGGCTGTCCTTGTTCTGTTTGTTGCCGTCGGCGCCGGTCGCCTGGTTGCCGCCTGTACTCTTGGGCGATTCGGCGTATCGTTCCTTCGTGGCTCGCCCCATTCTCCCGAAGGACGTGTTTGGTTTCCCGATGGTCTCGAAGCATAGGGTACGATTAATCCGGCATCTACTCGGGCTTTAAATTTGTAACAGTCTTTCACTAGATGCCCGGGTTTTTTGCAATAGTTACACGTGATATTTTGTCTTGTAGAATTCAAAAAATTCTGCGATGGAGGTAGCGATCTTCGATCTTGGCGGTTGTTCCTGATATTGTTGTTAGTGTTCGAAGGATGTGCGTTGTCGCGTCTGTAATAGTTCGAGGGTGTCGGTCGTTGGGGTCGCGTTCTATCGGTTATTTGTTTCAATTCGTGTGTTGCTTTGACGGCTTGACGATACGCATCTTCTAAAGTATGGTACCCTGCTATTTTTACTCGCACATATACCTCGTTCGGAAGTCCTTTAACGAAAGCTTCTTTCGTTTCCCAATCTATAGTATCTTGGATATCGGGGGATATGATGCCGTAGTCGCCTCTTTCTCCGTCCATTATTGCCAATCTAAGATTTCTAACGCGATCCATATAATCTAATATGTCTTCCCCGGGTCGTTGAAATATCGTTCCTAATTCCCCTTTATATTCGTTAAGAGATTTCTTTGGGCCGAATAGATCCTTTAATTTGTTTCCGAAATCGTTTAGACTCATTAATTCTGTGTCTTCGATGGCGAGGAGCGCGTGTCCACGGAGCTTATTTACTAACAATTTTACCAATTGAGGTTCTTGATATCTGGAAATCATATTTCGCGCGCGCTCACAAGCTCTTAAAAAGTGGAATACCGATGGTCGATATCCGTCAAACACTGGCACCGATTCGATCGCATCTTTTAGCTTAATTGGCTGGGTATGTCCACTCGGCTGGACCGTCTCTTGTTGCGTTGTCGGCGGCGATACGGGTGTTTTAGGTTCTTGTTTTGTTTTAAGTTCGAATAAGCCGCTTTGTAATTCGGCGAGTTTTGCACTCATATCGCGAAAGTTCGCATCCCATGCTTTAAGCTTTTCCGACAATGTCAAAACCATTTCTTCGTCCAACGATTCCACTACACTCGCCATTGTTTCTTAAATATTTGTTAAATATATATATTAATCAAGATAGACTAACTAAATATTAACGACAAGACATAACTGACCTCGGTGCGAAGGAATAAAGTTATGCTACACGAAATAACTGGTAACACAATACACAAAACATTAACTAAATTAAACGAGACTTACATGAATGCAAGTCACGTATAATCAAAACAATGACTATTGAAATTCGGTAACAATACAATCCATGCTATCACATTAAAGTAGCACACGGTATTGACACACACAATATCATGAAACACAAAACAATATTACAAAACACTACTAAATAAAATTATAGTGATTAACAATTAATTAGTTATTTCAACAACACGTTACTGTTGACATTAAACCAACGCCATACCAAAGAGACACGCGAGCGACCATGTTGAAAAATTCGTCGCGCGCACATACAAATAACAGCCAATGCAATACAATACAGCATCATAATAGCAATGTTAGGTACTAATAAAAAAAAAAAAAAAAAAAAAAAAAAACAAGGAAAAGGGGGAGAGAGTTAAGGAAAATATATATAATAAATAACAACTAACATAATTATAACATATTATATATATTATATTATATACAGGGATACAGTATTCGTACAAAGGAACAGATCCAAACGAAAATTATATATATAAAAAAAAATAAATAATATATATATGTAATATCGTGATATAATATATTTACAAGGAATGGATGATACAGATGTTAATCGGACAGAAAAAGACGATTGTTGTTCAACCTGAACTATTCACACCAAATGTACAGAAAACAGCACAACTAAATAATTAGATAACGACTCGACTTTCACAAAATGCAATCAACACTCTCTCGGCAACACCACTCGCAAACTCTGTTTGTTGATTCCTTTTCTCCCGTCCCTTGGCAACCGCTCGTGGCCAAGATCACGTAGGTCTCCTCTTTCCAAAACTACGCGACTAAAAACAAACGCCTCGGCTCTCGCGACATTCCACGCGGATCACCCGCCAACTCCCAGGCCTCTCACTCACGATACTACATATATACATTAACTATTTTTATATGTGTGTACAGAACTGATGGCGAACTCATCAACCATTTTCTGAACGACGGATGGAACAACATGAATAGCAATTCACACAGTGGAACTGTAAAGTATTTGTACGAAACCAAATACTGATGCTATCCACCTGTAAACAAACAATATTTATAACTATGCATATAATTTTCACTTATGTTCACCACTATATATATATATATACTCGAAGACAAGGTACATTTGTGATATTTATTCCTATTGATGATATATACTTATATATTTATAACAATAAAACAAATCTCATTTATACTACTTACCAATACGTACGCATATATGTATGTCGGATCACGATTCGAATTTTGGGCGCGCGACGACTCTTCATGTGGACTAGCCATCGTTTCACAAAGCCGAGATTTTATTTACACGTATATACAGGTCTATCACTAAGCTTAACAAATAATAAGTACAACTAATAATAAGTCTAACAAACACTAAGACTAATGAATAATACGATCTACGAATAATTAAATTAAATTAAATAATACTATTAGCAATGTTTGAGTTCAAACGAATCCACGGTCACCGGGATAACTCCTTACTAAGCGAAACTAACTTAGACGCAAATGCGATCGTCGAAAATGCTCGATGTATCACTCTCCAAGGCAATCGCAAGAATGCCAGCCTCGTGGTGATTTTTCTCCCTGTACGATTGCATTTTGTTTTCTATACCCGTTTGGAAGCATCGAGAAGGTTCCAAACGCCGTTGCTAGGCACACTCGTTGGAAGCATCGAGAAAGTTCCAAACGCCGTTGCTAGGCAGTTTCTGCCTGGAGTTTTGATTACTAATACAATGTATGTCCCATTGCATCGGCACCTCCGAGGCAACATCACACGTGGCTAGGCCCGCTCTCGAGGCCGCATGCCGCCACAACCACATTTCTCGGAAAACACATACAACCACTCCAGACCTCCGTTAGATAAAACATCCATCCCGTGACCGTGGCTACGTTCAGCGACCGATTGTCACCTCGAACCCAATCTCGCTTATTACAAATCTTAAGCAATTACAACTATAATAAAATCTAGGCTAAGGTACTAGAGGATGTTCCCAAAATTTCCAAGGAAAGGCTTCGGCTTTCCTTTCATCTCCGACATGCATATAATTACAAGCCAAGTAGTATTCATAATATTTATTTTCACTGATAACAAGTACGTAAAACCTAAAATAAATCAAAGGTTTTAACAATAAAAAAAAAACAAAAAAAAAAGAAAGAAAAAGGGGAAGAAGAAAAATAAAGAAGAAAAAAAAGGAAAGAAAAAAAATATAATATTGTTAGGGAAGTGATACATTTACACTGTACATGAGAGTGTGTGTGTAAGGGCCAGAGGGCGTCAAGGCTTAGTGGAGACAAAAGACTGTTGCCAGATGTTAGCAGAATCTAGGATAGTCGGTTGGCGACCAGCGTGCGTGCAAGACGTTCTTCAGAGAGTAATATAGATGTATAACTGTTGTGTGGGAAATATAGGCAATAATTTGTATTCCCAAATCCTCGAATTTCCTTAACAAATATATATAAATATAAAATTTTCTTTTTCTATAAAAGGTTATTACTATTTCTGATAAACTCGAGAAATGAAAACATTATACCATGATACACTGACACAAAGATACACCACACAGAAGAAACTAACAGAGAACGCTTTAAGCTTGGCAAACTTACCGCCCGACGAATTTGCATACACCATAACCAAAACCCAGGACACATGGCTCTGATCGCAGGAGAAGCGATCCATATAGTCAAATGCATTCCGGTACAAGTAAAGGTACGACATACAACAAAATGCTACTCGGAACTACCCGTTTGGCAAAGGAATCGCACCACAGGAACTCCACCCGGACGTGCGCCAAACGTGGCGATATTCAGCACCATCGTCGTTGGCCACGAGCGGAAGCCACGTCATGTTCCCGGCAGAAAATCTGCAGTCTCGAACGCATTGGCGAGAGGAGCAACAGGAAAAACAATCGTCCCTGGAACAGTAAACATCCTGGGAATGATGGACAAAACACATTAACGACAATAGCGAAAAATACCGTATCAAGCTTATGGACTGGTTTTATGGAATTTGGAACTGTCAGTGCAGCAATATTTGGAATACTCGCAATATTTAAACTAATCAAAACAATAATAGATATAGCCGCACACGGATACCAGTTACGTGAAACTTACGAATGTGGAATCGCCCTATTAGGAGCAATATGCGGCTCAGTCACCCACCCGCTACGATACCTCAAAAGAAGACGAAATATCGATGATCAAACAGCACAACCTCAAGGGATATCGATAACACCGGTAGTCACTCAACTACCAACGACATCTACGTCCGCCTTGAGCGAACTCAGAGATACCATCAGTCAAATTTCCTTTGGAAATTTGAACTTCAAGGGCGGGGGTGTCACGTCCCGCGCTCCGCACATGCCGTAACAAGAACAAGAAAACCATTCTATACAAAACACGCGAATAAGGATTTGAATGCACAAACGAACACACGGCACTACGAAACGAAAGGAAGGATTAACAAAACGAGGGCGATTAACGGATCCAACCAATAAACAAAATACATATACACACAATTCAAAATAAACCAGGAAATAAGAATAACTACAAAAGGGGAAAATAATTGAAACGCCAGGAATATATATATATATATATATGTATGTGTGCGCGTATGTTTTATATTATCGAATACTCTATAAAATAAACTACTCAAAACAATAAATAACGCAATCGAAGAATTACAAAACATTATATATATATATATATACACACACGTATTCATATGCATATTTCTCTTGGCAGTGTAGTATTCATACGAAATGAAATGTCAATTATTTATTTATCCTTTACCGGAATGTAGGCTAGTTTTAAGTATGTATCTTAGATTATCGATTTGATAGAATTCGCACACATATATATATTTCTGACAATGTAACCTTCATTTCTTTAATAATACAATATTGTATGTTTTATGTATTCGTTAAACTATTAGTTTTTGACTTCATGTATACTTTTATTTCATAAATTGATAATATTGTATTTATTGCATAGTATTGGAAGCACTGTCTCTAATATTTACTAGGTTATTACATGTTCGGCATATATGTTTATACTTATATGTAACTGTCCAAATTGATTGATTGAAATATATTTATATATATATATATGAGTCTAAAAAATTTATTGTAGCTGTGTATGTGGACGACATCCTCGTGTTTGGGACGAATGAGTGGATTGAGATATTCAAAACTAGGATTAAGGACAAATTAGATGTTAGAATGCTAGGCGTAGACACTCAATTTCTGTCCATCCACCTGAGTAAGCCAAACAGCACCACTGTAGTATTCGATCAATCTGTACAGATAGGTCAAATGCTGGATCTGTTTGACATTACTCGTGAGGTTGGGGTGGTGGGAGTGTCGACACCGCTAGCTAGAGAATGCGAGGCTGGTTTTGATATTGAACGTGATGAGCCTCTCGACAGTAAATTATATGAACAAGCTGTGGGGCACATAATGTATGTAGCTACTGTAAGTCGTCCTGATGTTGCGTGTGCAATAGGGAAACTAAGCCAAAGATGCGCGAATCCGACTGTATCCGATTGGAAAGCAGCGAAGCGGGTATTCAGATATTTACTAAAGACCAAAGACTTGAAGTTAGTATACCAAAGGACCGGGCAACCTCTGAAGGTGTTTTGCGACTCGGATTTTCCGGGTTGTACGGTAGACAGGAAATCCAGGAGCGGGTATATGTTCATACTCGCTGGTGGTGCGATATCCTGGCTATCCAAAAAACAACCGATTATAGCTCAATCGACGTGCGAAGCGGAATTTGTGGCAATGCTGGAAGCAGCAAGGGAAACAGTGTGGATTTCTTTACTGTTAAAGGAATTGGGTCAACTGTCATATTGCCATCGCCCCTGCAAGATATTCTGCGATAATATCGGAGCTATTTCATGGTCAAAGGACGAAATAGTTGCTGAGAGTTCTAAGCACGTCCAAGTGCGCTACTTTTACGTTAAGAACTGCGTATCGAGGGGGATACTAGATTATACTTATGTACCTAGTCCTGAGAATGTGGCTGACATTCTCACCAAAGGCCTAACTAGGATTAAGACCCAGCAATTTACCAAAGCTATGGGGCTTGTAGAAACTAGCGATCAAAGGGGAGTGTTGAGAAATGTTAAGTTGGTATGATCGCTGCTTACTACAAGCTAAGTTGGTACGACTTCTAACGACGCTCTTTTGTCTTAGAAGTCGACCACGTTGTTCTATTGACTTGGAGATTCCTGTGTGGTAAGACGTGTTATAAGACTGAAATATATTGGAGAAAACGAATCTAAGTGAATCGTTATTTTATAAACCCAAAACCTTATTAAATAACAATCAAAGCCATGTGTCCTGGGTTTTGGTTATGGTGTATGCAAATTCGTCGGGCGGTAAGTTTGCCAAGCTTAAAGCGTTCTCTATTAGTTTCTTCTGTGTGGTGTATCTTTGTGTCAGTGTATCATGGTATAATGTTTTCGTTTCTCGAGTTTATCAGAAATAGGAATAACCTTTTATAGAAAAAGAAAATTTTATATTTATATATATTATATTTTTTTTCTTTCCTTTTTTTTTCTTCTTTTTTTTTCTTCTTCCCCCTTTTTTTTGTTTTTTTTTTTATTGTTAAAACCTTTGTTTTATTTTAGGTTTTACGTACTTGTTATCAGTGAAAATAAATATTATGAATACTACTTGGATTGTAACTATATACATATATGCGTACAAAATCCACTTCTACATGTTAGATATAATAATATAACAATACTACGTAGATTAATACACAATAAAATATCCTTTTACTCCGGTTATATTTATTACTAACTCTCAATTAATCTATCTTAATTATTTTCTAACCACTTTCTATATTTATCAGCTATTTTATTTCTTTTTGTTAATCTGCGAAATCCATGCATGTACACTTCCTTGTATGGTGATTGATTGTTCACGAGGTAAGTTGCACTTTCACTGTTTTCGTTATTCGTTGAACTAACACGTTTTACATTCAAACAGTAATTGGAACACTCGTAATAAACTTCTTTTCTTTTTCCAAGTTTCCGCTATCTGTGTCATTCGACGAACACTGCCACGCCTCCACAGCACCGTTATAACATTTAGCGATGCTGCTCTTTGCATTAAGGCAATTGAAGTTAATTCGTTCGTTTATTTTCAGCTGGTACATGGTGTCCCGCAAGCAGGGAGCCATATCATATTTTGCATGTAGACCTTCTTGTTTGATGATTACTTGTTTACAAGGTAACTTTCACTTCCCCTCTTTTAATTATTTATTGAATCGACACGTTGTATATTCAAACAATAATTGGAGTACACATAATAATTTTCCCTTTTTCTTTTTAGGTTTTCGCTATCTGTATTATTCGACGGACAGTGTTACACCTCCTTTTGATTTATCCATAATATAGTTATAACATTTAGTAACCTTGTATTTTGCACTGAGACAATTGAAACTAATTTATTCACTTATTTTAGGTAGCTGTCATACATTGTGTTCCACGAACAACGATCCATAACCTATACTTGCACGTACACTTTCTTGTATGTTGATCACTTGTTCACAAGGTAACTTTCACTTTCACTAGTTAATTGTTCATTAAGTTAACACGTTTTATATTTAAGCAATAATTGAAACACGTATAATAATTTTCCTTTTTCCTTTTAGGTGTTCGATATCTGTATTATTCGACGAACAGCACTATAACATATACTACCGCACTACGTTGCCCACTGAAATCGCTTTATTCATTGCTTATTTCGATTATGCGCTAGTTTTAACTTGTTTAAATGCACCGTTCGCGGAATCCCTTTTACTTCGATCTTGACGTTTTGGTTCTGCAAGATTTCTAGCACTTTGTATGGTCCAGTATATTGATCGGAGAATTTTCCTTTACTGGGTTCTTTTAGTAAATATATCGAATCTCCTATTTTAAAATCTTGGGGGTTGATTCGTCGGTCGTAATATTCTTTTGATCTTAGTTTGGATTTTATCAAATTTTCTCTCGCCATTCGTTGTACGGTGTTAATTTTATCGAACAGATCTTCGAGATATTCTGCGTAAGTTGGTTCCATGTTCTCTTCGATTATTACTTCACCAGTAGGTTCTCTGGCTAGATGTCCAAAAACTAATTCGTGCGGGGAGAATTTCGTTCCTTCGTGTACAGAGGTATTATAGGAAAACATAGCTAATTCTACCCATTCGTCCCAATTTTTGGAATTTTCAATGTATAATTTGAGATATTCTATCAGCACGTGGTGAGATCTTTCGATTGAACCGTTACTTTGTGGATGATATGCCGTCGTGGTATATTGTTTGATGCGGAATCTCTTTGCTACTTTCTTCATTAGTGAGGATGTAAAGTTCGTTCCTTGATCAGTGAGAATAGCTCTCGGTGACCCGAAACGACAAATAAATCGCTTTACAAAAACGTCCGCTAAGATAGGCCGAGAGGCTGAAGAGATTCCTCCTAGTGGAATCCCAATTGAGTATTTTGTTAATAAGTCTTGGATAGTTAATATATATTCGTTTCCCTTTTGGGTTTTTGGTAATGGACCTATAATATCCATACTAACCTTATCGAACGCTTTACCTGGTGTGTCTGTAAGTACCATTGGTTGCTTTGCTTTTATTCTTGTGAGTTTCTTCAATTGACATTCCTTACATGTTCTTACGTAATCTTGAATTTCCTTTTTCATATTTTCCCAATAGTAATGTTGTCGTATTCTTTGATAAGTTTTTGTTATTCCTTTGTGTCCTGCTACGCTTGATTCATGTTTTTCTCGTATTATGTTGTTCCGCGCTTCCACAGATGGGGTAATTACTTCCCCAGTGCAAATGGTGATGGTTAAGGTTTTTTCCATAAATATTTCCTTTAATTTTCTGATTGTATATCGCCAGGGTATTGTTTCTCATTTACTGCGTCTAATAGAGATCTTAGCGAGTTTAATAAATTTTCTGGTGTTATTGGAATATTTCTATTTTCCTTTATCGGTAGGAATACAATGTATTTTCCAGAATCGTAATTCAATCTTGCTTTTTCTAACATTAAATCTTCATAACGAGGTAACTTTCCCGTTTCCTTCATTTCTAAGGCTCCTTTATCTATCGGATTGCCATGTATATCTATAAATACTACTTTATGGTCATTTACTCTCGCAATTGAGTCTCGGGTTTCTGAAATTCTTAGTTCCGCAATTATCGTAGGTCTCGTGTCCTTTTCTCGTTGTTGAATTAGTTCTGGAATTACAGTGGAGGTCTCTTTTTCGCTTGTTGTATCCGTGCCTTCTTTTTCTCGATTGGTTATTGCTCTATCTGTACTTACATCGATTTCTGCTAATGCTTGGTCTAAATATTTTATGGGGGTTTCTTCTATTGTAAAATGTTTTCGGGTAAAACCCTTTCCTTCATTTTTAGAATCACTGGATTGAGGCAAGACGTGTGGTTTAGCTTCGAATATGGGAGAGTCTTCGGTTGACGTATCTATTTCGAATCTTTTTGAGACAGGATAGCGAATCGGTGAGACTTCCTCTCTCTTTCTGATTGGTAAACAAACTTCCGGAGGTTTCCTAGATAATGCGTCTGCGTTTCCGTTCGCCCTGCCTTCTTTGTATACAATATCAAATTCGAAGTCCGATAACTTTAATTTCCATTTCCAAATTCTTGAAGTAGGATCTTTGATAGAATGCATCCACGCTAAAGGTTTATGATCGGTTACGATGGTAAACTTTCTTCCGTAAAGATACGGTCGGAAGTGCATTGCGCTGTAAACAATTGCCAGACACTCCTTTTCTATGGTAGAGTAGTTTCGTTCGGCGGGATTTAATAGCCTTGAGGCATACGCAATCGGCAAATCCTTTCCGATTGGCCCTTGACTCAGTACACCGCTTATTGCATATCCTGATGCGTCTGTAGTAAGGTTAAAGGGTTTAGAAAAGTCTGAATATTGCAGGATGGGTTTCGTCACTAACGCTGTCTTTAAATTATTGAATGCGTTTTCTTGATTTTCTGTCCATTTAAAGGGAGTATCTTTCTTTAATAGTTGTGTCAATGGTTTCGCGACCTTGGGGAAATCGGGTATAAATCTTCTGTAATATCCTGCTAGTCCCAGAAATCGTTTGATATTTTTCGCCCTCTTTGGTCGTGGAAATTTTGATACGGCTTCGACTTTCTTTGGGTCGGGTTTCACGCCATCCTCACTAATTATATGTCCTAAATAATTCACCTCGTGTCGTAAAAATTCGCACTTATCAGGTTGTAATCGTAATTTAGCTTTCCTCAGTCTTTCCATTAATTTATTAAATTTAATTTCGCGTTCTTGGAGAGACGTGGAATAAATCACTATGTCATCCAGATAGACGAATAGTTCTATTCCTTGCAGACCAGATAATATTGAATTCATCAAACGTTGAAATGTTGCTGGGGCATCTTTTAATCCAAAGGGCATTCTTTTGAATTGAAAATGCCCGTATGGTGTCGAAAATGCAGTTTTGTGGGCATCTTCCTGTGACATACGGATCTGGTGAAAGCCCGATGCCAAGTCAAACGTGGAAAAATATTTTGCACTTCCTAATTGATCCAATATTTCTGTAATGTTGGGTAGTGGGAAGGCATCGCCAATCGTTTTATCGTTCAATTTTCTATAATCGATGACTAATCTCCAGCGCTTATTTCCTTGCGAATCGGGTTTTTGAGCACAATCCATAACGGGGAGTTATATGGAGATATTGATGGTTCCACTACGTCCGTATCTAGTAGTTCTTGGTCCTGTCGATTTATTTCTTCTCGATGTATTGGTGGATATCGATACTGTTTAGTATTGATGGGTATATTATCCGTTGTAATTATCCTATGTTCCAGAACTTCGGTTGCTTCCAATGTATCTCCTGGAATATGAAACCTATCTTGATTATTACGAATCAATTTTTTAGCATTTTCCTTTTCTTCTTCGTTCAAATGTTCGAGTCGTAGTAACTCATTTATTTTATCGTATCTACTTTCCTCCGATCTTAGAACTGTATTGCACGCTGTCCTAGGAAGCGGGGCGGGGGGCGGGGGGATTTTCAAATTCTTTAATTACCATCGTTGGTGTTGTAAATACGTAATCTCTCGAAGTAGTATTTATTACTCTTATGTAACCTTTTCCTTTATGATTCCTCACAACTGCATTACCAAAATAGATTCCCTTGTTCGGCTCGATTCTTGGAATAAATCCCTCTTTTATCTCTGGATTAGCGATATTAACTGAACACGTTATTGAACTTCGCTTCGGTATAATTATTTTTTCTTTACTATCGAAGGGAATATAAATATTTCCCCATCTGATATGTTTTCCCTCATAATCTAAACGAGCCTTACAACCTGCAAAAAATTCGGATCCTAGGATTCCGTCTTGATCGATTAGCAATGAATCATCGACTATGATGAAAACCAACCGGATGGCCCGCAACCTGTATTACCGTCTGCCCTAGGGAGACCAGGCTCGTTGCCGTAATTCCTCGCACTTCGATTGATTCCTTTTCGTCGATGATGGCTGAATCGAGTAAAGCAGGTTTCTTGATAATGTTGATTTCCGATCCAGAGTCTAATAATAAACTCGTCTTAGTCTTTAGATCTGGGGAAACTATTCGTGCAGTTGGGTTCGTTGGGGAATCGTTAAATTTTATTGAAATAATTCGGAGAGGTCGCCTTCCGAATCTGAATTCAACTCCTGATGATTTTCCTTCGCCGGTTGCTTGTGCTTCACTCTTTTCCTTTTGCCTTGAGATTCTGGATTCTCTGTCTGTGACCTCGTTTGGTTGTGGGATGACTCCCCCACAATATTTAGTGGTTGTTCGTTCGATCTTATGGTCGGCATTGCGTTCGCTCTGTCTCTCGTTATGGGTGGTGGAGTCGATCTCGCGGGGGTGGCTGTCCTTGTTCTGTTTGTTGCCGTCGGCGCCGGTCGCCTGGTTGCCGCCTGTACTCTTGGGCGATTCGGCGTATCGTTCCTTCGTGGCTCGCCCCATTCTCCCGAAGGACGTGTTTGGTTTCCCGATGGTCTCGAAGCATAGGGTACGATTAATCCGGCATCTACTCGGGCTTTAAATTTGTAACAGTCTTTCACTAGATGCCCGGGTTTTTTGCAATAGTTACACGTGATATTTTGTCTTGTAGAATTCAAAAAATTCTGCGATGGAGGTAGCGATCTTCGATCTTGGCGGTTGTTCCTGATATTGTTGTTAGTGTTCGAAGGATGTGCGTTGTCGCGTCTGTAATAGTTCGAGGGTGTCGGTCGTTGGGGTCGCGTTCTATCGGTTATTTGTTTCAATTCGTGTGTTGCTTTGACGGCTTGACGATACGCATCTTCTAAAGTATGGTACCCTGCTATTTTTACTCGCACATATACCTCGTTCGGAAGTCCTTTAACGAAAGCTTCTTTCGTTTCCCAATCTATAGTATCTTGGATATCGGGGGATATGATGCCGTAGTCGCCTCTTTCTCCGTCCATTATTGCCAATCTAAGATTTCTAACGCGATCCATATAATCTAATATGTCTTCCCCGGGTCGTTGAAATATCGTTCCTAATTCCCCTTTATATTCGTTAAGAGATTTCTTTGGGCCGAATAGATCCTTTAATTTGTTTCCGAAATCGTTTAGACTCATTAATTCTGTGTCTTCGATGGCGAGGAGCGCGTGTCCACGGAGCTTATTTACTAACAATTTTACCAATTGAGGTTCTTGATATCTGGAAATCATATTTCGCGCGCGCTCACAAGCTCTTAAAAAGTGGAATACCGATGGTCGATATCCGTCAAACACTGGCACCGATTCGATCGCATCTTTTAGCTTAATTGGCTGGGTATGTCCACTCGGCTGGACCGTCTCTTGTTGCGTTGTCGGCGGCGATACGGGTGTTTTAGGTTCTTGTTTTGTTTTAAGTTCGAATAAGCCGCTTTGTAATTCGGCGAGTTTTGCACTCATATCGCGAAAGTTCGCATCCCATGCTTTAAGCTTTTCCGACAATGTCAAAACCATTTCTTCGTCCAACGATTTCACAACACTCGCCATTGTTTCTTAAATATTTGTTAAATATATATATTAATCAAGATAGACTAACTAAATATTAACGACAAGACATAACTGACCTCGGTGCGAAGGAATAAAGTTATGCTACACGAAATAACTGGTAACACAATACACAAAACATTAACTAAATTAAACGAGACTTACATAAATGCAAGTCACGTATAATCAAAACAATGACTATTGAAATTCGGTAACAATACAATCCATGCTATCACATTAAAGTAGCACACGGTATTGACACACACAATATCATGAAACACAAAACAATATTACAAAACACTACTAAATAAAATTATAGTGATTAACAATTAATTAGTTATTTCAACAACACGTTACTGTTGACATTAAACCAACGCCATACCAAAGAGACACGCGAGCGACCATGTTGAAAAATTCGTCGCGCGCACATACAAATAACAGCCAATGCAATACAATACAGCATCATAATAGCAATGTTAGGTACTAATAAAAAAAAAAAAAAAAAAAAAAAAAAAACAAGGAAAAGGGGGAGAGAGTTAAGGAAAATATATATAATAAATAACAACTAACATAATTATAACATATTATATATATTATATTATATACAGGGATACAGTATTTGTACAAAGGAACAGATCCAAACGAAAATTATATATATAAAAAAAAATAAATAATATATATATGTAATATCGTGATATAATATATTTACAAGGAATGGATGATACAGATGTTAATCGGACAGAAAAAGACGATTGTTGTTCAACCTGAACTATTCACACCAAACGTACAGAAAACAGCACAACTAAATAATTAGATAACGACTCGACTTTCACAAAATGCAATCAACACTCTCTCGGCAACACCACTCGCAAACTCTGTTTGTTGATTCCTTTTCTCCCGTCCCTTGGCAACCGCTCGTGTCCAAGATCACGTAGGTCTCCTCTTTCCAAAACTACGCGACTAAAAACAAACGCCTCGGCTCTCGCGACATTCCACGCGGATCACCCGCCAACTCCCAGGCCTCTCACTCACGATACTACATATATACATTAACTATTTTTATATGTGTGTACAGAACTGATGGCGAACTCATCAACCATTTTCTGAACGACGGATGGAACAACATGAATAGCAATTCACACAGTGGAACTGTAAAGTATTTGTACGAAACCAAATACTGATGCTATCCACCTGTAAACAAACAATATTTATAACTATGCATATAATTTTCACTTATGTTCACCACTATATATATATATATATATACTCGAAGACAAGGTACATTTGTGATATTTATTCCTATTGATGATATATACTTATATATTTATAACAATAAAACAAATCTCATTTATACTACTTACCAATACGTACGCATATATGTATGTCGGATCACGATTCGAATTTTGGGCGCGCGACGACTCTTCATGTGGACTAGCCATCGTTTCACAAAGCCGAGATTTTATTTACACGTATATACAGGTCTATCACTAAGCTTAACAAATAATAAGTACAACTAATAATAAGTCTAACAAACACTAAGACTAATGAATAATACGATCTACGAATAATTAAATTAAATTAAATAATACTATTAGCAATGTTTGAGTTCAAACGAATCCACGGTCACCGGGATAACTCCTTACTAAGCGAAACTAACTTAGACGCAAATGCGATCGTCGAAAATGCTCGATGTATCACTCTCCAAGGCAATCGCAAGAATGCCAGCCTCGTGGTGATTTTTCTCCCTGTACGATTGCATTTTGTTTTCTATACCCGTTTGGAAGCATCGAGAAGGTTCCAAACGCCGTTGCTAGGCACACTCGTTGGAAGCATCGAGAAAGTTCCAAACGCCGTTGCTAGGCAGTTTCTGCCTGGAGTTTTGATTACTAATACAATGTATGTCCCATTGCATCGGCACCTCCGAGGCAACATCACACGTGGCTAGGCCCGCTCTCGAGGCCGCATGCCGCCACAACCACATTTCTCGGAAAACACATACAACCACTCCAGACCTCCGTTAGATAAAACATCCATCCCGTGACCGTGGCTACGTTCAGCGACCGATTGTCACCTCGAACCCAATCTCGCTTATTACAAATCTTAAGCAATTACAACTATAATAAAATCTAGGCTAAGGTACTAGAGGATGTTCCCAAAATTTCCAAGGAAAGGCTTCGGCTTTCCTTTCATCTCCGACATGCATATAATTACAAGCCAAGTAGTATTCATAATATTTATTTTCACTGATAACAAGTACGTAAAACCTAAAATAAATCAAAGGTTTTAACAATAAAAAAAAAACAAAAAAAAAAGAAAGAAAAAGGGGAAGAAGAAAAATAAAGAAGAAAAAAAAGGAAAGAAAAAAAATATAATATTGTTAGGGAAGTGATACATTTACACTGTACATGAGAGTGTGTGTGTAAGGGCCAGAGGGCGTCAAGGCTTAGTGGAGACAAAAGACTGTTGCCAGATGTTAGCAGAATCTAGGATAGTCGGTTGGCGACCAGCGTGCGTGCAAGACGTTCTTCAGAGAGTAATATAGATGTATAACTGTTGTGTGGGAAATATAGGCAATAATTTGTATTCCCAAATCCTCGAATTTCCTTAACAAATATATATAAATATAAAATTTTCTTTTTCTATAAAAGGTTATTACTATTTCTGATAAACTCGAGAAATGAAAACATTATACCATGATACACTGACACAAAGATACACCACACAGAAGAAACTAACAGAGAACGCTTTAAGCTTGGCAAACTTACCGCCCGACGAATTTGCATACACCATAACCAAAACCCAGGACACATGGCTCTGATCGCAGGAGAAGCGATCCATATAGTCAAATGCATTCCGGTACAAGTAAAGGTACGACATACAACAAAATGCTACTCGGAACTACCCGTTTGGCAAAGGAATCGCACCACAGGAACTCCACCCGGACGTGCGCCAAACGTGGCGATATTCAGCACCATCGTCGTTGGCCACGAGCGGAAGCCACGTCATGTTCCCGGCAGAAAATCTGCAGTCTCGAACGCATTGGCGAGAGGAGCAACAGGAAAAACAATCGTCCCTGGAACAGTAAACATCCTGGGAATGATGGACAAAACACATTAACGACAATAGCGAAAAATACCGTATCAAGCTTATGGACTGGTTTTATGGAATTTGGAACTGTCAGTGCAGCAATATTTGGAATACTCGCAATATTTAAACTAATCAAAACAATAATAGATATAGCCGCACACGGATACCAGTTACGTGAAACTTACGAATGTGGAATCGCCCTATTAGGAGCAATATGCGGCTCAGTCACCCACCCGCTACGATACCTCAAAAGAAGACGAAATATCGATGATCAAACAGCACAACCTCAAGGGATATCGATAACACCGGTAGTCACTCAACTACCAACGACATCTACGTCCGCCTTGAGCGAACTCAGAGATACCATCAGTCAAATTTCCTTTGGAAATTTGAACTTCAAGGGCGGGGGTGTCACGTCCCGCGCTCCGCACATGCCGTAACAAGAACAAGAAAACCATTCTATACAAAACACGCGAATAAGGATTTGAATGCACAAACGAACACACGGCACTACGAAACGAAAGGAAGGATTAACAAAACGAGGGCGATTAACGGATCCAACCAATAAACAAAATACATATACACACAATTCAAAATAAACCAGGAAATAAGAATAACTACAAAAGGGGAAAATAATTGAAACGCCAGGAATATATATATATATATATATATATATATGTATGTGTGCGCGTATGTTTTATATTATCGAATACTCTATAAAATAAACTACTCAAAACAATAAATAACGCAATCGAAGAATTACAAAACATTATATATATATATATATATACACACACGTATTCATATGCATATTTCTCTTGGCAGTGTAGTATTCATACGAAATGAAATGTCAATTATTTATTTATCCTTTACCGGAATGTAGGCTAGTTTTAAGTATGTATCTTAGATTATCGATTTGATAGAATTCGCACACATATATATATTTCTGACAATGTAACCTTCATTTCTTTAATAATACAATATTGTATGTTTTATGTATTCGTTAAACTATTAGTTTTTGACTTCATGTATACTTTTATTTCATAAATTGATAATATTGTATTTATTGCATAGTATTGGAAGCACTGTCTCTAATATTTACTAGGTTATTACATGTTCGGCATATATGTTTATACTTATATGTAACTGTCCAAATTGATTGATTGAAATATATTTATATATATATATATGAGTCTAAAAAATTTATTGTAGCTGTGTATGTGGACGACATCCTCGTGTTTGGGACGAATGAGTGGATTGAGATATTCAAAACTAGGATTAAGGACAAATTAGATGTTAGAATGCTAGGCGTAGACACTCAATTTCTGTCCATCCACCTGAGTAAGCCAAACAGCACCACTGTAGTATTCGATCAATCTGTACAGATAGGTCAAATGCTGGATCTGTTTGACATTACTCGTGAGGTTGGGGTGGTGGGAGTGTCGACACCGCTAGCTAGAGAATGCGAGGCTGGTTTTGATATTGAACGTGATGAGCCTCTCGACAGTAAATTATATGAACAAGCTGTGGGGCACATAATGTATGTAGCTACTGTAAGTCGTCCTGATGTTGCGTGTGCAATAGGGAAACTAAGCCAAAGATGCGCGAATCCGACTGTATCCGATTGGAAAGCAGCGAAGCGGGTATTCAGATATTTACTAAAGACCAAAGACTTGAAGTTAGTATACCAAAGGACCGGGCAACCTCTGAAGGTGTTTTGCGACTCGGATTTTCCGGGTTGTACGGTAGACAGGAAATCCAGGAGCGGGTATATGTTCATACTCGCTGGTGGTGCGATATCCTGGCTATCCAAAAAACAACCGATTATAGCTCAATCGACGTGCGAAGCGGAATTTGTGGCAATGCTGGAAGCAGCAAGGGAAACAGTGTGGATTTCTTTACTGTTAAAGGAATTGGGTCAACTGTCATATTGCCATCGCCCCTGCAAGATATTCTGCGATAATATCGGAGCTATTTCATGGTCAAAGGACGAAATAGTTGCTGAGAGTTCTAAGCACGTCCAAGTGCGCTACTTTTACGTTAAGAACTGCGTATCGAGGGGGATACTAGATTATACTTATGTACCTAGTCCTGAGAATGTGGCTGACATTCTCACCAAAGGCCTAACTAGGATTAAGACCCAGCAATTTACCAAAGCTATGGGGCTTGTAGAAACTAGCGATCAAAGGGGAGTGTTGAGAAATGTTAAGTTGGTATGATCGCTGCTTACTACAAGCTAAGTTGGTACGACTTCTAACGACGCTCTTTTGTCTTAGAAGTCGACCACGTTGTTCTATTGACTTGGAGATTCCTGTGTGGTAAGACGTGTTATAAGACTGAAATATATTGGAGAAAACGAATCTAAGTGAATCGTTATTTTATAAACCCAAAACCTTATTAAATAACAATCAAAGCCATGTGTCCTGGGTTTTGGTTATGGTGTATGCAAATTCGTCGGGCGGTAAGTTTGCCAAGCTTAAAGCGTTCTCTATTAGTTTCTTCTGTGTGGTGTATCTTTGTGTCAGTGTATCATGGTATAATGTTTTCGTTTCTCGAGTTTATCAGAAATAGGAATAACCTTTTATAGAAAAAGAAAATTTTATATTTATATATATTATATTTTTTTTCTTTCCTTTTTTTTTCTTCTTTTTTTTTCTTCTTCCCCCTTTTTTTGTTTTTTTTTTTATTGTTAAAACCTTTGTTTTATTTTAGGTTTTACGTACTTGTTATCAGTGAAAATAAATATTATGAATACTACTTGGATTGTAACTATATACATATATGCGTACAAAATCCACTTCTACATGTTAGATATAATAATATAACAATACTACGTAGATTAATACACAATAAAATATCCTTTTACTCCGGTTATATTTATTACTAACTCTCAATTAATCTATCTTAATTATTTTCTAACCACTTTCTATATTTATCAGCTATTTTATTTCTTTTTGTTAATCTGCGAAATCCATGCATGTACACTTCCTTGTATGGTGATTGATTGTTCACGAGGTAAGTTGCACTTTCACTGTTTTCGTTATTCGTTGAACTAACACGTTTTACATTCAAACAGTAATTGGAACACTCGTAATAAACTTCTTTTCTTTTTCCAAGTTTCCGCTATCTGTGTCATTCGACGAACACTGCCACGCCTCCACAGCACCGTTATAACATTTAGCGATGCTGCTCTTTGCATTAAGGCAATTGAAGTTAATTCGTTCGTTTATTTTCAGCTGGTACATGGTGTCCCGCAAGCAGGGAGCCATATCATATTTTGCATGTAGACCTTCTTGTTTGATGATTACTTGTTTACAAGGTAACTTTCACTTCCCCTCTTTTAATTATTTATTGAATCGACACGTTGTATATTCAAACAATAATTGGAGTACACATAATAATTTTCCCTTTTTCTTTTTAGGTTTTCGCTATCTGTATTATTCGACGGACAGTGTTACACCTCCTTTTGATTTATCCATAATATAGTTATAACATTTAGTAACCTTGTATTTTGCACTGAGACAATTGAAACTAATTTATTCACTTATTTTAGGTAGCTGTCATACATTGTGTTCCACGAACAACGATCCATAACCTATACTTGCACGTACACTTTCTTGTATGTTGATCACTTGTTCACAAGGTAACTTTCACTTTCACTAGTTAATTGTTCATTAAGTTAACACGTTTTATATTTAAGCAATAATTGAAACACGTATAATAATTTTCCTTTTTCCTTTTAGGTGTTCGATATCTGTATTATTCGACGAACAGCACTATAACATATACTACCGCACTACGTTGCCCACTGAAATCGCTTTATTCATTGCTTATTTCGATTATGCGCTAGTTTTAACTTGTTTAAATGCACCGTTCGCGGAATCCCTTTTACTTCGATCTTGACGTTTTGGTTCTGCAAGATTTCTAGCACTTTGTATGGTCCAGTATATTGATCGGAGAATTTTCCTTTACTGGGTTCTTTTAGTAAATATATCGAATCTCCTATTTTAAAATCTTGGGGGTTGATTCGTCGGTCGTAATATTCTTTTGATCTTAGTTTGGATTTTATCAAATTTTCTCTCGCCATTCGTTGTACGGTGTTAATTTTATCGAACAGATCTTCGAGATATTCTGCGTAAGTTGGTTCCATGTTCTCTTCGATTATTACTTCACCAGTAGGTTCTCTGGCTAGATGTCCAAAAACTAATTCGTGCGGGGAGAATTTCGTTCCTTCGTGTACAGAGGTATTATAGGAAAACATAGCTAATTCTACCCATTCGTCCCAATTTTTGGAATTTTCAATGTATAATTTGAGATATTCTATCAGCACGTGGTGAGATCTTTCGATTGAACCGTTACTTTGTGGATGATATGCCGTCGTGGTATATTGTTTGATGCGGAATCTCTTTGCTACTTTCTTCATTAGTGAGGATGTAAAGTTCGTTCCTTGATCAGTGAGAATAGCTCTCGGTGACCCGAAACGACAAATAAATCGCTTTACAAAAACGTCCGCTAAGATAGGCCGAGAGGCTGAAGAGATTCCTCCTAGTGGAATCCCAATTGAGTATTTTGTTAATAAGTCTTGGATAGTTAATATATATTCGTTTCCCTTTTGGGTTTTTGGTAATGGACCTATAATATCCATACTAACCTTATCGAACGCTTTACCTGGTGTGTCTGTAAGTACCATTGGTTGCTTTGCTTTTATTCTTGTGAGTTTCTTCAATTGACATTCCTTACATGTTCTTACGTAATCTTGAATTTCCTTTTTCATATTTTCCCAATAGTAATGTTGTCGTATTCTTTGATAAGTTTTTGTTATTCCTTTGTGTCCTGCTACGCTTGATTCATGTTTTTCTCGTATTATGTTGTTCCGCGCTTCCACAGATGGGGTAATTACTTCCCCAGTGCAAATGGTGATGGTTAAGGTTTTTTCCATAAATATTTCCTTTAATTTTCTGATTGTATATCGCCAGGGTATTGTTTCTCATTTACTGCGTCTAATAGAGATCTTAGCGAGTTTAATAAATTTTCTGGTGTTATTGGAATATTTCTATTTTCCTTTATCGGTAGGAATACAATGTATTTTCCAGAATCGTAATTCAATCTTGCTTTTTCTAACATTAAATCTTCATAACGAGGTAACTTTCCCGTTTCCTTCATTTCTAAGGCTCCTTTATCTATCGGATTGCCATGTATATCTATAAATACTACTTTATGGTCATTTACTCTCGCAATTGAGTCTCGGGTTTCTGAAATTCTTAGTTCCGCAATTATCGTAGGTCTCGTGTCCTTTTCTCGTTGTTGAATTAGTTCTGGAATTACAGTGGAGGTCTCTTTTTCGCTTGTTGTATCCGTGCCTTCTTTTTCTCGATTGGTTATTGCTCTATCTGTACTTACATCGATTTCTGCTAATGCTTGGTCTAAATATTTTATGGGGGTTTCTTCTATTGTAAAATGTTTTCGGGTAAAACCCTTTCCTTCATTTTTAGAATCACTGGATTGAGGCAAGACGTGTGGTTTAGCTTCGAATATGGGAGAGTCTTCGGTTGACGTATCTATTTCGAATCTTTTTGAGACAGGATAGCGAATCGGTGAGACTTCCTCTCTCTTTCTGATTGGTAAACAAACTTCCGGAGGTTTCCTAGATAATGCGTCTGCGTTTCCGTTCGCCCTGCCTTCTTTGTATACAATATCAAATTCGAAGTCCGATAACTTTAATTTCCATTTCCAAATTCTTGAAGTAGGATCTTTGATAGAATGCATCCACGCTAAAGGTTTATGATCGGTTACGATGGTAAACTTTCTTCCGTAAAGATACGGTCGGAAGTGCATTGCGCTGTAAACAATTGCCAGACACTCCTTTTCTATGGTAGAGTAGTTTCGTTCGGCGGGATTTAATAGCCTTGAGGCATACGCAATCGGCAAATCCTTTCCGATTGGCCCTTGACTCAGTACACCGCTTATTGCATATCCTGATGCGTCTGTAGTAAGGTTAAAGGGTTTAGAAAAGTCTGAATATTGCAGGATGGGTTTCGTCACTAACGCTGTCTTTAAATTATTGAATGCGTTTTCTTGATTTTCTGTCCATTTAAAGGGAGTATCTTTCTTTAATAGTTGTGTCAATGGTTTCGCGACCTTGGGGAAATCGGGTATAAATCTTCTGTAATATCCTGCTAGTCCCAGAAATCGTTTGATATTTTTCGCCCTCTTTGGTCGTGGAAATTTTGATACGGCTTCGACTTTCTTTGGGTCGGGTTTCACGCCATCCTCACTAATTATATGTCCTAAATAATTCACCTCGTGTCGTAAAAATTCGCACTTATCAGGTTGTAATCGTAATTTAGCTTTCCTCAGTCTTTCCATTAATTTATTAAATTTAATTTCGCGTTCTTGGAGAGACGTGGAATAAATCACTATGTCATCCAGATAGACGAATAGTTCTATTCCTTGCAGACCAGATAATATTGAATTCATCAAACGTTGAAATGTTGCTGGGGCATCTTTTAATCCAAAGGGCATTCTTTTGAATTGAAAATGCCCGTATGGTGTCGAAAATGCAGTTTTGTGGGCATCTTCCTGTGACATACGGATCTGGTGAAAGCCCGATGCCAAGTCAAACGTGGAAAAATATTTTGCACTTCCTAATTGATCCAATATTTCTGTAATGTTGGGTAGTGGGAAGGCATCGCCAATCGTTTTATCGTTCAATTTTCTATAATCGATGACTAATCTCCAGCGCTTATTTCCTTGCGAATCGGGTTTTTGAGCACAATCCATAACGGGGAGTTATATGGAGATATTGATGGTTCCACTACGTCCGTATCTAGTAGTTCTTGGTCCTGTCGATTTATTTCTTCTCGATGTATTGGTGGATATCGATACTGTTTAGTATTGATGGGTATATTATCCGTTGTAATTATCCTATGTTCCAGAACTTCGGTTGCTTCCAATGTATCTCCTGGAATATGAAACCTATCTTGATTATTACGAATCAATTTTTTAGCATTTTCCTTTTCTTCTTCGTTCAAATGTTCGAGTCGTAGTAACTCATTTATTTTATCGTATCTACTTTCCTCCGATCTTAGAACTGTATTGCACGCTGTCCTAGGAAGCGGGGCGGGGGGCGGGGGGATTTTCAAATTCTTTAATTACCATCGTTGGTGTTGTAAATACGTAATCTCTCGAAGTAGTATTTATTACTCTTATGTAACCTTTTCCTTTATGATTCCTCACAACTGCATTACCAAAATAGATTCCCTTGTTCGGCTCGATTCTTGGAATAAATCCCTCTTTTATCTCTGGATTAGCGATATTAACTGAACACGTTATTGAACTTCGCTTCGGTATAATTATTTTTTCTTTACTATCGAAGGGAATATAAATATTTCCCCATCTGATATGTTTTCCCTCATAATCTAAACGAGCCTTACAACCTGCAAAAAATTCGGATCCTAGGATTCCGTCTTGATCGATTAGCAATGAATCATCGACTATGATGAAAACCAACCGGATGGCCCGCAACCTGTATTACCGTCTGCCCTAGGGAGACCAGGCTCGTTGCCGTAATTCCTCGCACTTCGATTGATTCCTTTTCGTCGATGATGGCTGAATCGAGTAAAGCAGGTTTCTTGATAATGTTGATTTCCGATCCAGAGTCTAATAATAAACTCGTCTTAGTCTTTAGATCTGGGGAAACTATTCGTGCAGTTGGGTTCGTTGGGGAATCGTTAAATTTTATTGAAATAATTCGGAGAGGTCGCCTTCCGAATCTGAATTCAACTCCTGATGATTTTCCTTCGCCGGTTGCTTGTGCTTCACTCTTTTCCTTTTGCCTTGAGATTCTGGATTCTCTGTCTGTGACCTCGTTTGGTTGTGGGATGACTCCCCCACAATATTTAGTGGTTGTTCGTTCGATCTTATGGTCGGCATTGCGTTCGCTCTGTCTCTCGTTATGGGTGGTGGAGTCGATCTCGCGGGGGTGGCTGTCCTTGTTCTGTTTGTTGCCGTCGGCGCCGGTCGCCTGGTTGCCGCCTGTACTCTTGGGCGATTCGGCGTATCGTTCCTTCGTGGCTCGCCCCATTCTCCCGAAGGACGTGTTTGGTTTCCCGATGGTCTCGAAGCATAGGGTACGATTAATCCGGCATCTACTCGGGCTTTAAATTTGTAACAGTCTTTCACTAGATGCCCGGGTTTTTTGCAATAGTTACACGTGATATTTTGTCTTGTAGAATTCAAAAAATTCTGCGATGGAGGTAGCGATCTTCGATCTTGGCGGTTGTTCCTGATATTGTTGTTAGTGTTCGAAGGATGTGCGTTGTCGCGTCTGTAATAGTTCGAGGGTGTCGGTCGTTGGGGTCGCGTTCTATCGGTTATTTGTTTCAATTCTTGTGTTGCTTTGACGGCTTGACGATACGCATCTTCTAAAGTATGGTACCCTGCTATTTTTACTCGCACATATACCTCGTTCGGAAGTCCTTTAACGAAAGCTTCTTTCGTTTCCCAATCTATAGTATCTTGGATATCGGGGGATATGATGCCGTAGTCGCCTCTTTCTCCGTCCATTATTGCCAATCTAAGATTTCTAACGCGATCCATATAATCTAATATGTCTTCCCCGGGTCGTTGAAATATCGTTCCTAATTCCCCTTTATATTCGTTAAGAGATTTCTTTGGGCCGAATAGATCCTTTAATTTGTTTCCGAAATCGTTTAGACTCATTAATTCTGTGTCTTCGATGGCGAGGAGCGCGTGTCCACGGAGCATATTTACTAACAATTTTACCAATTGAGGTTCTTGATATCTGGAAATCATATTTCGCGCGCGCTCACAAGCTCTTAAAAAGTGGAATACCGATGGTCGATATCCGTCAAACACTGGCACCGATTCGATCGCATCTTTTAGCTTAATTGGCTGGGTATGTCCACTCGGCTGGACCGTCTCTTGTTGCGTTGTCGGCGGCGATACGGGTGTTTTAGGTTCTTGTTTTGTTTTAAGTTCGAATAAGCCGCTTTGTAATTCGGCGAGTTTTGCACTCATATCGCGAAAGTTCGCATTCCATGCTTTAAGCTTTTCCGGCAATGTCAAAACCATTTCTTCGTCCAACGATTCCACTACACTCGCCATTGTTTCTTAAATATTTGTTAAATATATATATTAATCAAGATAGACTAACTAAATATTAACGACAAGACATAACTGACCTCGGTGCGAAGGAATAAAGTTATGCTACACGAAATAACTGGTAACACAATACACAAAACATTAACTAAATTAAACGAGACTTACATAAATGCAAGTCACGTATAATCAAAACAATGACTATTGAAATTCGGTAACAATACAATCCATGCTATCACATTAAAGTAGCACACGGTATTGACACACACAATATCATGAAACACAAAACAATATTACAAAACACTACTAAATAAAATTATAGTGATTAACAATTAATTAGTTATTTCAACAACACGTTACTGTTGACATTAAACCAACGCCATACCAAAGAGACACGCGAGCGACCATGTTGAAAAATTCGTCGCGCGCACATACAAATAACAGCCAATGCAATACAATACAGCATCATAATAGCAATGTTAGGTACTAATAAAAAAAAAAAAAAAAAAAAAAAAAACAAGGAAAAGGGGGAGAGAGTTAAGGAAAATATATATAATAAATAACAACTAACATAATTATAACATATTATATATATTATATTATATACAGGGATACAGTATTCGTACAAAGGAACAGATCCAAACGAAAATTATATATATAAAAAAAAATAAATAATATATATATGTAATATCGTGATATAATATATTTACAAGGAATGGATGATACAGATGTTAATCGGACAGAAAAAGACGATTGTTGTTCAACCTGAACTATTCACACCAAACGTACAGAAAACAGCACAACTAAATAATTAGATAACGACTCGACTTTCACAAAATGCAATCAACACTCTCTCGGCAACGCCACTCGCAAACTCTGTTTGTTGATTCCTTTTCTCCCGTCCCTTGGCAACCGCTCGTGGCCAAGATCACGTAGGTCTCCTCTTTCCAAAACTACGCGACTAAAAACAAACGCCTCGGCTCTCGCGACATTCCACGCGGATCACCCGCCAACTCCCAGGCCTCTCACTCACGATACTACATATATACATTAACTATTTTTATATGTGTGTACAGAACTGATGGCGAACTCATCAACCATTTTCTGAACGACGGATGGAACAACATGAATAGCAATTCACACAGTGGAACTGTAAAGTATTTGTACGAAACCAAATACTGATGCTATCCACCTGTAAACAAACAATATTTATAACTATGCATATAATTTTCACTTATGTTCACCACTATATATATATATATACTCGAAGACAAGGTACATTTGTGATATTTATTCCTATTGATGATATATACTTATATATTTATAACAATAAAACAAATCTCATTTATACTACTTGCCAATACGTACGCATATATGTATGTCGGATCACGATTCGAATTTTGGGCGCGCGACGACTCTTCATGTGGACTAGCCATCGTTTCACAAAGCCGAGATTTTATTTACACGTATATACAGGTCTATCACTAAGCTTAACAAATAATAAGTACAACTAATAATAAGTCTAACAAACACTAAGACTAATGAATAATACGATCTACGAATAATTAAATTAAATTAAATAATACTATTAGCAATGTTTGAGTTCAAACGAATCCACGGTCACCGGGATAACTCCTTACTAAGCGAAACTAACTTAGACGCAAATGCGATCGTCGAAAATGCTCGATGTATCACTCTCCAAGGCAATCGCAAGAATGCCAGCCTCGTGGTGATTTTTCTCCCTGTACGATTGCATTTTGTTTTGTATACCCGTTTGGAAGCATCGAGAAGGTTCCAAACGCCGTTGCTAGGCACACTCGTTGGAAGCATCGAGAAAGTTCCAAACGCCGTTGCTAGGCAGTTTCTGCCTGGAGTTTTGATTACTAATACAATGTATGTCCCATTGCATCGGCACCTCCGAGGCAACATCACACGTGGCTAGGCCCGCTCTCGAGGCCGCATGCCGCCACAACCACATTTCTCGGAAAACACATACAACCACTCCAGACCTCCGTTAGATAAAACATCCATCCCGTGACCGTGGCTACGTTCAGCGACCGATTGTCACCTCGAACCCAATCTCGCTTATTACAAATCTTAAGCAATTACAACTATAATAAAATCTAGGCTAAGGTACTAGAGGATGTTCCCAAAATTTCCAAGGAAAGGCTTCGGCTTTCCTTTCATCTCCGACATGTATATAATTACAAGCCAAGTAGTATTCATAATATTTATTTTCACTGATAACAAGTACGTAAAACCTAAAATAAATCAAAGGTTTTAACAATAAAAAAAAAACAAAAAAAAAAGAAAGAAAAAGGGGAAGAAGAAAAATAAAGAAGAAAAAAAAGGAAAGAAAAAAATATAATATTGTTAGGGAAGTGATACATTTACACTGTACATGAGAGTGTGTGTGTAAGGGCCAGAGGGCGTCAAGGCTTAGTGGAGACAAAAGACTATTGCCAGATGTTAGCAGAATCTAGGATAGTCGGTTGGCGACCAGCGTGCGTGCAAGACGTTCTTCAGAGAGTAATATAGATGTATAACTGTTGTGTGGGAAATATAGGCAATAATTTGTATTCCCAAATCCTCGAATTTCCTTAACAAATATATATAAATATAAAATTTTCTTTTTCTATAAAAGGTTATTACTATTTCTGATAAACTCGAGAAATGAAAACATTATACCATGATACACTGACACAAAGATACACCACACAGAAGAAACTAACAGAGAACGCTTTAAGCTTGGCAAACTTACCGCCCGACGAATTTGCATACACCATAACCAAAACCCAGGACACATGGCTCTGATCGCAGGAGAAGCGATCCATATAGTCAAATGCATTCCGGTACAAGTAAAGGTACGACATACAACAAAATGCTACTCGGAACTACCCGTTTGGCAAAGGAATCGCACCACAGGAACTCCACCCGGACGTGCGCCAAACGTGGCGATATTCAGCACCATCGTCGTTGGCCACGAGCGGAAGCCACGTCATGTTCCCGGCAGAAAATCTGCAGTCTCGAACGCATTGGCGAGAGGAGCAACAGGAAAAACAATCGTCCCTGGAACAGTAAACATCCTGGGAATGATGGACAAAACACATTAACGACAATAGCGAAAAATACCGTATCAAGCTTATGGACTGGTTTTATGGAATTTGGAACTGTCAGTGCAGCAATATTTGGAATACTCGCAATATTTAAACTAATCAAAACAATAATAGATATAGCCGCACACGGATACCAGTTACGTGAAACTTACGAATGTGGAATCGCCCTATTAGGAGCAATATGCGGCTCAGTCACCCACCCGCTACGATACCTCAAAAGAAGACGAAATATCGATGATCAAACAGCACAACCTCAAGGGATATCGATAACACCGGTAGTCACTCAACTACCAACGACATCTACGTCCGCCTTGAGCGAACTCAGAGATACCATCAGTCAAATTTCCTTTGGAAATTTGAACTTCAAGGGCGGGGGTGTCACGTCCCGCGCTCCGCACATGCCGTAACAAGAACAAGAAAACCATTCTATACAAAACACGGGAATAAGGATTTGAATGCACAAACGAACACACGGCACTACGAAACGAAAGGAAGGATTAACAAAACGAGGGCGATTAACGGATCCAACCAATAAACAAAATACATATACACACAATTCAAAATAAACCAGGAAATAAGAATAACTACAAAAGGGGAAAATAATTGAAACGCCAGGAATATATATATATATATATATATATGTATGTGTGCGCGTATGTTTTATATTATCGAATACTCTATAAAATAAACTACTCAAAACAATAAATAACGCAATCGAAGAATTACAAAACATTATATATATATATATATATATACACACACGTATTCATATGCATATTTCTCTTGGCAGTGTAGTATTCATACGAAATGAAATGTCAATTATTTATTTATCCTTTACCGGAATGTAGGCTAGTTTTAAGTATGTATCTTAGATTATCGATTTGATAGAATTCGCACACATATATATATTTCTGACAATGTAACCTTCATTTCTTTAATAATACAATATTGTATGTTTTATGTATTCGTTAAACTATTAGTTTTTGACTTCATGTATACTTTTATTTCATAAATTGATAATATTGTATTTATTGCATAGTATTGGAAGCACTGTCTCTAATATTTACTAGGTTATTACATGTTCGGCATATATGTTTATACTTATATGTAACTGTCCAAATTGATTGATTGAAATATATTTATATATATATATATGAGTCTAAAAAATTTATTGTAGCTGTGTATGTGGACGACATCCTCGTGTTTGGGACGAATGAGTGGATTGAGATATTCAAAACTAGGATTAAGGACAAATTAGATGTTAGAATGCTAGGCGTAGACACTCAATTTCTGTCCATCCACCTGAGTAAGCCAAACAGCACCACTGTAGTATTCGATCAATCTGTACAGATAGGTCAAATGCTGGATCTGTTTGACATTACTCGTGAGGTTGGGGTGGTGGGAGTGTCGACACCGCTAGCTAGAGAATGCGAGGCTGGTTTTGATATTGAACGTGATGAGCCTCTCGACAGTAAATTATATGAACAAGCTGTGGGGCACATAATGTATGTAGCTACTGTAAGTCGTCCTGATGTTGCGTGTGCAATAGGGAAACTAAGCCAAAGATGCGCGAATCCGACTGTATCCGATTGGAAAGCAGCGAAGCGGGTATTCAGATATTTACTAAAGACCAAAGACTTGAAGTTAGTATACCAAAGGACCGGGCAACCTCTGAAGGTGTTTTGCGACTCGGATTTTCCGGGTTGTACGGTAGACAGGAAATCCAGGAGCGGGTATATGTTCATACTCGCTGGTGGTGCGATATCCTGGCTATCCAAAAAACAACCGATTATAGCTCAATCGACGTGCGAAGCGGAATTTGTGGCAATGCTGGAAGCAGCAAGGGAAACAGTGTGGATTTCTTTACTGTTAAAGGAATTGGGTCAACTGTCATATTGCCATCGCCCCTGCAAGATATTCTGCGATAATATCGGAGCTATTTCATGGTCAAAGGACGAAATAGTTGCTGAGAGTTCTAAGCACGTCCAAGTGCGCTACTTTTACGTTAAGAACTGCGTATCGAGGGGGATACTAGATTATACTTATGTACCTAGTCCTGAGAATGTGGCTGACATTCTCACCAAAGGCCTAACTAGGATTAAGACCCAGCAATTTACCAAAGCTATGGGGCTTGTAGAAACTAGCGATCAAAGGGGAGTGTTGAGAAATGTTAAGTTGGTATGATCGCTGCTTACTACAAGCTAAGTTGGTACGACTTCTAACGACGCTCTTTTGTCTTAGAAGTCGACCACGTTGTTCTATTGACTTGGAGATTCCTGTGTGGTAAGACGTGTTATAAGACTGAAATATATTGGAGAAAACGAATCTAAGTGAATCGTTATTTTATAAACCCAAAACCTTATTAAATAACAATCAAAGCCATGTGTCCTGGGTTTTGGTTATGGTGTATGCAAATTCGTCGGGCGGTAAGTTTGCCAAGCTTAAAGCGTTCTCTATTAGTTTCTTCTGTGTGGTGTATCTTTGTGTCAGTGTATCATGGTATAATGTTTTCGTTTCTCGAGTTTATCAGAAATAGGAATAACCTTTTATAGAAAAAGAAAATTTTATATTTATATATATTATATTTTTTTTCTTTCCTTTTTTTTTCTTCTTTTTTTTTCTTCTTCCCCCTTTTTTTGTTTTTTTTTTTATTGTTAAAACCTTTGTTTTATTTTAGGTTTTACGTACTTGTTATCAGTGAAAATAAATATTATGAATACTACTTGGATTGTAACTATATACATATATGCGTACAAAATCCACTTCTACATGTTAGATATAATAATATAACAATACTACGTAGATTAATACACAATAAAATATCCTTTTACTCCGGTTATATTTATTACTAACTCTCAATTAATCTATCTTAATTATTTTCTAACCACTTTCTATATTTATCAGCTATTTTATTTCTTTTTGTTAATCTGCGAAATCCATGCATGTACACTTCCTTGTATGGTGATTGATTGTTCACGAGGTAAGTTGCACTTTCACTGTTTTCGTTATTCGTTGAACTAACACGTTTTACATTCAAACAGTAATTGGAACACTCGTAATAAACTTCTTTTCTTTTTCCAAGTTTCCGCTATCTGTGTCATTCGACGAACACTGCCACGCCTCCACAGCACCGTTATAACATTTAGCGATGCTGCTCTTTGCATTAAGGCAATTGAAGTTAATTCGTTCGTTTATTTTCAGCTGGTACATGGTGTCCCGCAAGCAGGGAGCCATATCATATTTTGCATGTAGACCTTCTTGTTTGATGATTACTTGTTTACAAGGTAACTTTCACTTCCCCTCTTTTAATTATTTATTGAATCGACACGTTGTATATTCAAACAATAATTGGAGTACACATAATAATTTTCCCTTTTTCTTTTTAGGTTTTCGCTATCTGTATTATTCGACGGACAGTGTTACACCTCCTTTTGATTTATCCATAATATAGTTATAACATTTAGTAACCTTGTATTTTGCACTGAGACAATTGAAACTAATTTATTCACTTATTTTAGGTAGCTGTCATACATTGTGTTCCACGAACAACGATCCATAACCTATACTTGCACGTACACTTTCTTGTATGTTGATCACTTGTTCACAAGGTAACTTTCACTTTCACTAGTTAATTGTTCATTAAGTTAACACGTTTTATATTTAAGCAATAATTGAAACACGTATAATAATTTTCCTTTTTCCTTTTAGGTGTTCGATATCTGTATTATTCGACGAACAGCACTATAACATATACTACCGCACTACGTTGCCCACTGAAATCGCTTTATTCATTGCTTATTTCGATTATGCGCTAGTTTTAACTTGTTTAAATGCACCGTTCGCGGAATCCCTTTTACTTCGATCTTGACGTTTTGGTTCTGCAAGATTTCTAGCACTTTGTATGGTCCAGTATATTGATCGGAGAATTTTCCTTTACTGGGTTCTTTTAGTAAATATATCGAATCTCCTATTTTAAAATCTTGGGGGTTGATTCGTCGGTCGTAATATTCTTTTGATCTTAGTTTGGATTTTATCAAATTTTCTCTCGCCATTCGTTGTACGGTGTTAATTTTATCGAACAGATCTTCGAGATATTCTGCGTAAGTTGGTTCCATGTTCTCTTCGATTATTACTTCACCAGTAGGTTCTCTGGCTAGATGTCCAAAAACTAATTCGTGCGGGGAGAATTTCGTTCCTTCGTGTACAGAGGTATTATAGGAAAACATAGCTAATTCTACCCATTCGTCCCAATTTTTGGAATTTTCAATGTATAATTTGAGATATTCTATCAGCACGTGGTGAGATCTTTCGATTGAACCGTTACTTTGTGGATGATATGCCGTCGTGGTATATTGTTTGATGCGGAATCTCTTTGCTACTTTCTTCATTAGTGAGGATGTAAAGTTCGTTCCTTGATCAGTGAGAATAGCTCTCGGTGACCCGAAACGACAAATAAATCGCTTTACAAAAACGTCCGCTAAGATAGGCCGAGAGGCTGAAGAGATTCCTCCTAGTGGAATCCCAATTGAGTATTTTGTTAATAAGTCTTGGATAGTTAATATATATTCGTTTCCCTTTTGGGTTTTTGGTAATGGACCTATAATATCCATACTAACCTTATCGAACGCTTTACCTGGTGTGTCTGTAAGTACCATTGGTTGCTTTGCTTTTATTCTTGTGAGTTTCTTCAATTGACATTCCTTACATGTTCTTACGTAATCTTGAATTTCCTTTTTCATATTTTCCCAATAGTAATGTTGTCGTATTCTTTGATAAGTTTTTGTTATTCCTTTGTGTCCTGCTACGCTTGATTCATGTTTTTCTCGTATTATGTTGTTCCGCGCTTCCACAGATGGGGTAATTACTTCCCCAGTGCAAATGGTGATGGTTAAGGTTTTTTCCATAAATATTTCCTTTAATTTTCTGATTGTATATCGCCAGGGTATTGTTTCTCATTTACTGCGTCTAATAGAGATCTTAGCGAGTTTAATAAATTTTCTGGTGTTATTGGAATATTTCTATTTTCCTTTATCGGTAGGAATACAATGTATTTTCCAGAATCGTAATTCAATCTTGCTTTTTCTAACATTAAATCTTCATAACGAGGTAACTTTCCCGTTTCCTTCATTTCTAAGGCTCCTTTATCTATCGGATTGCCATGTATATCTATAAATACTACTTTATGGTCATTTACTCTCGCAATTGAGTCTCGGGTTTCTGAAATTCTTAGTTCCGCAATTATCGTAGGTCTCGTGTCCTTTTCTCGTTGTTGAATTAGTTCTGGAATTACAGTGGAGGTCTCTTTTTCGCTTGTTGTATCCGTGCCTTCTTTTTCTCGATTGGTTATTGCTCTATCTGTACTTACATCGATTTCTGCTAATGCTTGGTCTAAATATTTTATGGGGGTTTCTTCTATTGTAAAATGTTTTCGGGTAAAACCCTTTCCTTCATTTTTAGAATCACTGGATTGAGGCAAGACGTGTGGTTTAGCTTCGAATATGGGAGAGTCTTCGGTTGACGTATCTATTTCGAATCTTTTTGAGACAGGATAGCGAATCGGTGAGACTTCCTCTCTCTTTCTGATTGGTAAACAAACTTCCGGAGGTTTCCTAGATAATGCGTCTGCGTTTCCGTTCGCCCTGCCTTCTTTGTATACAATATCAAATTCGAAGTCCGATAACTTTAATTTCCATTTCCAAATTCTTGAAGTAGGATCTTTGATAGAATGCATCCACGCTAAAGGTTTATGATCGGTTACGATGGTAAACTTTCTTCCGTAAAGATACGGTCGGAAGTGCATTGCGCTGTAAACAATTGCCAGACACTCCTTTTCTATGGTAGAGTAGTTTCGTTCGGCGGGATTTAATAGCCTTGAGGCATACGCAATCGGCAAATCCTTTCCGATTGGCCCTTGACTCAGTACACCGCTTATTGCATATCCTGATGCGTCTGTAGTAAGGTTAAAGGGTTTAGAAAAGTCTGAATATTGCAGGATGGGTTTCGTCACTAACGCTGTCTTTAAATTATTGAATGCGTTTTCTTGATTTTCTGTCCATTTAAAGGGAGTATCTTTCTTTAATAGTTGTGTCAATGGTTTCGCGACCTTGGGGAAATCGGGTATAAATCTTCTGTAATATCCTGCTAGTCCCAGAAATCGTTTGATATTTTTCGCCCTCTTTGGTCGTGGAAATTTTGATACGGCTTCGACTTTCTTTGGGTCGGGTTTCACGCCATCCTCACTAATTATATGTCCTAAATAATTCACCTCGTGTCGTAAAAATTCGCACTTATCAGGTTGTAATCGTAATTTAGCTTTCCTCAGTCTTTCCATTAATTTATTAAATTTAATTTCGCGTTCTTGGAGAGACGTGGAATAAATCACTATGTCATCCAGATAGACGAATAGTTCTATTCCTTGCAGACCAGATAATATTGAATTCATCAAACGTTGAAATGTTGCTGGGGCATCTTTTAATCCAAAGGGCATTCTTTTGAATTGAAAATGCCCGTATGGTGTCGAAAATGCAGTTTTGTGGGCATCTTCCTGTGACATACGGATCTGGTGAAAGCCCGATGCCAAGTCAAACGTGGAAAAATATTTTGCACTTCCTAATTGATCCAATATTTCTGTAATGTTGGGTAGTGGGAAGGCATCGCCAATCGTTTTATCGTTCAATTTTCTATAATCGATGACTAATCTCCAGCGCTTATTTCCTTGCGAATCGGGTTTTTGAGCACAATCCATAACGGGGAGTTATATGGAGATATTGATGGTTCCACTACGTCCGTATCTAGTAGTTCTTGGTCCTGTCGATTTATTTCTTCTCGATGTATTGGTGGATATCGATACTGTTTAGTATTGATGGGTATATTATCCGTTGTAATTATCCTATGTTCCAGAACTTCGGTTGCTTCCAATGTATCTCCTGGAATATGAAACCTATCTTGATTATTACGAATCAATTTTTTAGCATTTTCCTTTTCTTCTTCGTTCAAATGTTCGAGTCGTAGTAACTCATTTATTTTATCGTATCTACTTTCCTCCGATCTTAGAACTGTATTGCACGCTGTCCTAGGAAGCGGGGCGGGGGGCGGGGGGATTTTCAAATTCTTTAATTACCATCGTTGGTGTTGTAAATACGTAATCTCTCGAAGTAGTATTTATTACTCTTATGTAACCTTTTCCTTTATGATTCCTCACAACTGCATTACCAAAATAGATTCCCTTGTTCGGCTCGATTCTTGGAATAAATCCCTCTTTTATCTCTGGATTAGCGATATTAACTGAACACGTTATTGAACTTCGCTTCGGTATAATTATTTTTTCTTTACTATCGAAGGGAATATAAATATTTCCCCATCTGATATGTTTTCCCTCATAATCTAAACGAGCCTTACAACCTGCAAAAAATTCGGATCCTAGGATTCCGTCTTGATCGATTAGCAATGAATCATCGACTATGATGAAAACCAACCGGATGGCCCGCAACCTGTATTACCGTCTGCCCTAGGGAGACCAGGCTCGTTGCCGTAATTCCTCGCACTTCGATTGATTCCTTTTCGTCGATGATGGCTGAATCGAGTAAAGCAGGTTTCTTGATAATGTTGATTTCCGATCCAGAGTCTAATAATAAACTCGTCTTAGTCTTTAGATCTGGGGAAACTATTCGTGCAGTTGGGTTCGTTGGGGAATCGTTAAATTTTATTGAAATAATTCGGAGAGGTCGCCTTCCGAATCTGAATTCAACTCCTGATGATTTTCCTTCGCCGGTTGCTTGTGCTTCACTCTTTTCCTTTTGCCTTGAGATTCTGGATTCTCTGTCTGTGACCTCGTTTGGTTGTGGGATGACTCCCCCACAATATTTAGTGGTTGTTCGTTCGATCTTATGGTCGGCATTGCGTTCGCTCTGTCTCTCGTTATGGGTGGTGGAGTCGATCTCGCGGGGGTGGCTGTCCTTGTTCTGTTTGTTGCCGTCGGCGCCGGTCGCCTGGTTGCCGCCTGTACTCTTGGGCGATTCGGCGTATCGTTCCTTCGTGGCTCGCCCCATTCTCCCGAAGGACGTGTTTGGTTTCCCGATGGTCTCGAAGCATAGGGTACGATTAATCCGGCATCTACTCGGGCTTTAAATTTGTAACAGTCTTTCACTAGATGCCCGGGTTTTTTGCAATAGTTACACGTGATATTTTGTCTTGTAGAATTCAAAAAATTCTGCGATGGAGGTAGCGATCTTCGATCTTGGCGGTTGTTCCTGATATTGTTGTTAGTGTTCGAAGGATGTGCGTTGTCGCGTCTGTAATAGTTCGAGGGTGTCGGTCGTTGGGGTCGCGTTCTATCGGTTATTTGTTTCAATTCGTGTGTTGCTTTGACGGCTTGACGATACGCATCTTCTAAAGTATGGTACCCTGCTATTTTTACTCGCACATATACCTCGTTCGGAAGTCCTTTAACGAAAGCTTCTTTCGTTTCCCAATCTATAGTATCTTGGATATCGGGGGATATGATGCCGTAGTCGCCTCTTTCTCCGTCCATTATTGCCAATCTAAGATTTCTAACGCGATCCATATAATCTAATATGTCTTCCCCGGGTCGTTGAAATATCGTTCCTAATTCCCCTTTATATTCGTTAAGAGATTTCTTTGGGCCGAATAGATCCTTTAATTTGTTTCCGAAATCGTTTAGACTCATTAATTCTGTGTCTTCGATGGCGAGGAGCGCGTGTCCACGGAGCATATTTACTAACAATTTTACCAATTGAGGTTCTTGATATCTGGAAATCATATTTCGCGCGCGCTCACAAGCTCTTAAAAAGTGGAATACCGATGGTCGATATCCGTCAAACACTGGCACCGATTCGATCGCATCTTTCAGCTTAATTGGCTGGGTATGTCCACTCGGCTGGACCGTCTCTTGTTGCGTTGTCGGCGGCGATACGGGTGTTTTAGGTTCTTGTTTTGTTTTAAGTTCGAATAAGCCGCTTTGTAATTCGGCGAGTTTTGCACTCATATCGCGAAAGTTCGCATCCCATGCTTTAAGCTTTTCCGACAATGTCAAAACCATTTCTTCGTCCAACGATTTCACAACACTCGCCATTGTTTCTTAAATATTTGTTAAATATATATATTAATCAAGATAGACTAACTAAATATTAACGACAAGACATAACTGACCTCGGTGCGAAGGAATAAAGTTATGCTACACGAAATAACTGGTAACACAATACACAAAACATTAACTAAATTAAACGAGACTTACATAAATGCAAGTCACGTATAATCAAAACAATGACTATTGAAATTCGGTAACAATACAATCCATGCTATCACATTAAAGTAGCACACGGTATTGACACACACAATATCATGAAACACAAAACAATATTACAAAACACTACTAAATAAAATTATAGTGATTAACAATTAATTAGTTATTTCAACAACACGTTACTGTTGACATTAAACCAACGCCATACCAAAGAGACACGCGAGCGACCATGTTGAAAAATTCGTCGCGCGCACATACAAATAACAGCCAATGCAATACAATACAGCATCATAATAGCAATGTTAGGTACTAATAAAAAAAAAAAAAAAAAAAAAAAAAAACAAGGAAAAGGGGGAGAGAGTTAAGGAAAATATATATAATAAATAACAACTAACATAATTATAACATATTATATATATTATATTATATACAGGGATACAGTATTCGTACAAAGGAACAGATCCAAACGAAAATTATATATATAAAAAAAAATAAATAATATATATATGTAATATCGTGATATAATATATTTACAAGGAATGGATGATACAGATGTTAATCGGACAGAAAAAGACGATTGTTGTTCAACCTGAACTATTCACACCAAACGTACAGAAAACAGCACAACTAAATAATTAGATAACGACTCGACTTTCACAAAATGCAATCAACACTCTCTCGGCAACGCCACTCGCAAACTCTGTTTGTTGATTCCTTTTCTCCCGTCCCTTGGCAACCGCTCGTGGCCAAGATCACGTAGGTCTCCTCTTTCCAAAACTACGCGACTAAAAACAAACGCCTCGGCTCTCGCGACATTCCACGCGGATCACCCGCCAACTCCCAGGCCTCTCACTCACGATACTACATATATACATTAACTATTTTTATATGTGTGTACAGAACTGATGGCGAACTCATCAACCATTTTCTGAACGACGGATGGAACAACATGAATAGCAATTCACACAGTGGAACTGTAAAGTATTTGTACGAAACCAAATACTGATGCTATCCACCTGTAAACAAACAATATTTATAACTATGCATATAATTTTCACTTATGTTCACCACTATATATATATATATACTCGAAGACAAGGTACATTTGTGATATTTATTCCTATTGATGATATATACTTATATATTTATAACAATAAAACAAATCTCATTTATACTACTTACCAATACGTACGCATATATGTATGTCGGATCACGATTCGAATTTTGGGCGCGCGACGACTCTTCGTGTGGACTGGCCATCGTTTCACAAAGCCGAGATTTTATTTACACGTATATACAGGTCTATCACTAAGCTTAACAAATAATAAGTACAACTAATAATCAGTCTAACAAACACTAAGCCTAATGAATAATACGATCTACGAATAATTAAATTAAATAATACTATTAGCAATGTTTGAGTTCAAACGAATCCACGGTCACCGGGATAACTCCTTACTAAGCGAAACTAACTTAGACGCAAATGCGATCGTCGAAAATGCTCGATGTATCACTCTCCAAGGCAATCGCAAGAATGCCAGCCTCGTGGTGATTTTTCTCCCTGTACGATTGCATTTTGTTTTCTATACCCGTTTGGAAGCATCGAGAAGGTTCCAAACGCCGTTGCTAGGCACACTCGTTGGAAGCATCGAGAAAGTTCCAAACGCCGTTGCTAGGCAGTTTCTGCCTGGAGTTTTGATTACTAATACAATGTATGTCCCATTGCATCGGCACCTCCGAGGCAACATCACACGTGGCTAGGCCCGCTCTCGAGGCCGCATGCCGCCACAACCACATTTCTCGGAAAACACATACAACCACTCCAGACCTCCGTTAGATAAAACATCCATCCCGTGACCGTGGCTACGTTCAGCGACCGATTGTCACCTCGAACCCAATCTCGCTTATTACAAATCTTAAGCAATTACAACTATAATAAAATCTAGGCTAAGGTACTAGAGGATGTTCCCAAAATTTCCAAGGAAAGGCTTCGGCTTTCCTTTCATCTCCGACATGCATATAATTACAAGCCAAGTAGTATTCATAATATTTATTTTCACTGATAACAAGTACGTAAAACCTAAAATAAATCAAAGGTTTTAACAATAAAAAAAAAACAAAAAAAAAGAAAGAAAAAGGGGAAGAAGAAAAATAAAGAAGAAAAAAAAGGAAAGAAAAAAAATATAATATTGTTAGGGAAGTGATACATTTACACTGTACATGAGAGTGTGTGTGTAAGGGCCAGAGGGCGTCAAGGCTTAGTGGAGACAAAAGACTGTTGCCAGATGTTAGCAGAATCTAGGATAGTCGGTTGGCGACCAGCGTGCGTGCAAGACGTTCTTCAGAGAGTAATATAGATGTATAACTGTTGTGTGGGAAATATAGGCAATAATTTGTATTCCCAAATCCTCGAATTTCCTTAACAAATATATATAAATATAAAATTTTCTTTTTCTATAAAAGGTTATTACTATTTCTGATAAACTCGAGAAATGAAAACATTATACCATGATACACTGACACAAAGATACACCACACAGAAGAAACTAACAGAGAACGCTTTAAGCTTGGCAAACTTACCGCCCGACGAATTTGCATACACCATAACCAAAACCCAGGACACATGGCTCTGATCGCAGGAGAAGCGATCCATATAGTCAAATGCATTCCGGTACAAGTAAAGGTACGACATACAACAAAATGCTACTCGGAACTACCCGTTTGGCAAAGGAATCGCACCACAGGAATTCCACCCGGACGTGCGCCAAACGTGGCGATATTCAGCACCATCGTCGTTGGCCACGAGCGGAAGCCACGTCATGTTCCCGGCAGAAAATCTGCAGTCTCGAACGCATTGGCGAGAGGAGCAACAGGAAAAACAATCGTCCCTGGAACAGTAAACATCCTGGGAATGATGGACAAAACACATTAACGACAATAGCGAAAAATACCGTATCAAGCTTATGGACTGGTTTTATGGAATTTGGAACTGTCAGTGCAGCAATATTTGGAATACTCGCAATATTTAAACTAATCAAAACAATAATAGATATAGCCGCACACGGATACCAGTTACGTGAAACTTACGAATGTGGAATCGCCCTATTAGGAGCAATATGCGGCTCAGTCACCCACCCGCTACGATACCTCAAAAGAAGACGAAATATCGATGATCAAACAGCACAACCTCAAGGGATATCGATAACACCGGTAGTCACTCAACTACCAACGACATCTACGTCCGCCTTGAGCGAACTCAGAGATACCATCAGTCAAATTTCCTTTGGAAATTTGAACTTCAAGGGCGGGGGTGTCACGTCCCGCGCTCCGCACATGCCGTAACAAGAACAAGAAAACCATTCTATACAAAACACGCGAATAAGGATTTGAATGCACAAACGAACACACGGCACTACGAAACGAAAGGAAGGATTAACAAAACGAGGGCGATTAACGGATCCAACCAATAAACAAAATACATATACACACAATTCAAAATAAACCAGGAAATAAGAATAACTACAAAAGGGGAAAATAATTGAAACGCCAGGAATATATATATATATATATATATGTATGTGTGCGCGTATGTTTTATATTATCGAATACTCTATAAAATAAACTACTCAAAACAATAAATAACGCAATCGAAGAATTACAAAACATTATATATATATATATATATACACACGTATTCATATGCATATTTCTCTTGGCAGTGTAGTATTCATACGAAATGAAATGTCAATTATTTATTTATCCTTTACCGGAATGTAGGCTAGTTTTAAGTATGTATCTTAGATTATCGATTTGATAGAATTCGCACACATATATATATTTCTGACAATGTAACCTTCATTTCTTTAATAATACAATATTGTATGTTTTATGTATTCGTTAAACTATTAGTTTTTGACTTCATGTATACTTTTATTTCATAAATTGATAATATTGTATTTATTGCATAGTATTGGAAGCACTGTCTCTAATATTTACTAGGTTATTACATGTTCGGCATATATGTTTATACTTATATGTAACTGTCCAAATTGATTGATTGAAATATATTTATATATATATATATGAGTCTAAAAAATTTATTGTAGCTGTGTATGTGGACGACATCCTCGTGTTTGGGACGAATGAGTGGATTGAGATATTCAAAACTAGGATTAAGGACAAATTAGATGTTAGAATGCTAGGCGTAGACACTCAATTTCTGTCCATCCACCTGAGTAAGCCAAACAGCACCACTGTAGTATTCGATCAATCTGTACAGATAGGTCAAATGCTGGATCTGTTTGACATTACTCGTGAGGTTGGGGTGGTGGGAGTGTCGACACCGCTAGCTAGAGAATGCGAGGCTGGTTTTGATATTGAACGTGATGAGCCTCTCGACAGTAAATTATATGAACAAGCTGTGGGGCACATAATGTATGTAGCTACTGTAAGTCGTCCTGATGTTGCGTGTGCAATAGGGAAACTAAGCCAAAGATGCGCGAATCCGACTGTATCCGATTGGAAAGCAGCGAAGCGGGTATTCAGATATTTACTAAAGACCAAAGACTTGAAGTTAGTATACCAAAGGACCGGGCAACCTCTGAAGGTGTTTTGCGACTCGGATTTTCCGGGTTGTACGGTAGACAGGAAATCCAGGAGCGGGTATATGTTCATACTCGCTGGTGGTGCGATATCCTGGCTATCCAAAAAACAACCGATTATAGCTCAATCGACGTGCGAAGCGGAATTTGTGGCAATGCTGGAAGCAGCAAGGGAAACAGTGTGGATTTCTTTACTGTTAAAGGAATTGGGTCAACTGTCATATTGCCATCGCCCCTGCAAGATATTCTGCGATAATATCGGAGCTATTTCATGGTCAAAGGACGAAATAGTTGCTGAGAGTTCTAAGCACGTCCAAGTGCGCTACTTTTACGTTAAGAACTGCGTATCGAGGGGGATACTAGATTATACTTATGTACCTAGTCCTGAGAATGTGGCTGACATTCTCACCAAAGGCCTAACTAGGATTAAGACCCAGCAATTTACCAAAGCTATGGGGCTTGTAGAAACTAGCGATCAAAGGGGAGTGTTGAGAAATGTTAAGTTGGTATGATCGCTGCTTACTACAAGCTAAGTTGGTACGACTTCTAACGACGCTCTTTTGTCTTAGAAGTCGACCACGTTGTTCTATTGACTTGGAGATTCCTGTGTGGTAAGACGTGTTATAAGACTGAAATATATTGGAGAAAACGAATCTAAGTGAATCGTTATTTTATAAACCCAAAACCTTATTAAATAACAATCAAAGCCATGTGTCCTGGGTTTTGGTTATGGTGTATGCAAATTCGTCGGGCGGTAAGTTTGCCAAGCTTAAAGCGTTCTCTATTAGTTTCTTCTGTGTGGTGTATCTTTGTGTCAGTGTATCATGGTATAATGTTTTCGTTTCTCGAGTTTATCAGAAATAGGAATAACCTTTTATAGAAAAAGAAAATTTTATATTTATATATATTATCTTTTTTTTCTTTCCTTTTTTTTCTTCTTTTTTTTTCTTCTTCCCCCTTTTTTTTGTTTTTTTTTTATTGTTAAAACCTTTGTTTTATTTTAGGTTTTACGTACTTGTTATCAGTGAAAATAAATATTATGAATACTACTTGGATTGTAACTATATACATATATGCGTACAAAATCCACTTCTACATGTTAGATATAATAATATAACAATACTACGTAGATTAATACACAATAAAATATCCTTTTACTCCGGTTATATTTATTACTAACTCTCAATTAATCTATCTTAATTATTTTCTAACCACTTTCTATATTTATCAGCTATTTTATTTCTTTTTGTTAATCTGCGAAATCCATGCATGTACACTTCCTTGTATGGTGATTGATTGTTCACGAGGTAAGTTGCACTTTCACTGTTTTCGTTATTCGTTGAACTAACACGTTTTACATTCAAACAGTAATTGGAACACTCGTAATAAACTTCTTTTCTTTTTCCAAGTTTCCGCTATCTGTGTCATTCGACGAACACTGCCACGCCTCCACAGCACCGTTATAACATTTAGCGATGCTGCTCTTTGCATTAAGGCAATTGAAGTTAATTCGTTCGTTTATTTTCAGCTGGTACATGGTGTCCCGCAAGCAGGGAGCCATATCATATTTTGCATGTAGACCTTCTTGTTTGATGATTACTTGTTTACAAGGTAACTTTCACTTCCCCTCTTTTAATTATTTATTGAATCGACACGTTGTATATTCAAACAATAATTGGAGTACACATAATAATTTTCCCTTTTTCTTTTTAGGTTTTCGCTATCTGTATTATTCGACGGACAGTGTTACACCTCCTTTTGATTTATCCATAATATAGTTATAACATTTAGTAACCTTGTATTTTGCACTGAGACAATTGAAACTAATTTATTCACTTATTTTAGGTAGCTGTCATACATTGTGTTCCACGAACAACGATCCATAACCTATACTTGCACGTACACTTTCTTGTATGTTGATCACTTGTTCACAAGGTAACTTTCACTTTCACTAGTTAATTGTTCATTAAGTTAACACGTTTTATATTTAAGCAATAATTGAAACACGTATAATAATTTTCCTTTTTCCTTTTAGGTGTTCGATATCTGTATTATTCGACGAACAGCACTATAACATATACTACCGCACTACGTTGCCCACTGAAATCGCTTTATTCATTGCTTATTTCGATTATGCGCTAGTTTTAACTTGTTTAAATGCACCGTTCGCGGAATCCCTTTTACTTCGATCTTGACGTTTTGGTTCTGCAAGATTTCTAGCACTTTGTATGGTCCAGTATATTGATCGGAGAATTTTCCTTTACTGGGTTCTTTTAGTAAATATATCGAATCTCCTATTTTAAAATCTTGGGGGTTGATTCGTCGGTCGTAATATTCTTTTGATCTTAGTTTGGATTTTATCAAATTTTCTCTCGCCATTCGTTGTACGGTGTTAATTTTATCGAACAGATCTTCGAGATATTCTGCGTAAGTTGGTTCCATGTTCTCTTCGATTATTACTTCACCAGTAGGTTCTCTGGCTAGATGTCCAAAAACTAATTCGTGCGGGGAGAATTTCGTTCCTTCGTGTACAGAGGTATTATAGGAAAACATAGCTAATTCTACCCATTCGTCCCAATTTTTGGAATTTTCAATGTATAATTTGAGATATTCTATCAGCACGTGGTGAGATCTTTCGATTGAACCGTTACTTTGTGGATGATATGCCGTCGTGGTATATTGTTTGATGCGGAATCTCTTTGCTACTTTCTTCATTAGTGAGGATGTAAAGTTCGTTCCTTGATCAGTGAGAATAGCTCTCGGTGACCCGAAACGACAAATAAATCGCTTTACAAAAACGTCCGCTAAGATAGGCCGAGAGGCTGAAGAGATTCCTCCTAGTGGAATCCCAATTGAGTATTTTGTTAATAAGTCTTGGATAGTTAATATATATTCGTTTCCCTTTTGGGTTTTTGGTAATGGACCTATAATATCCATACTAACCTTATCGAACGCTTTACCTGGTGTGTCTGTAAGTACCATTGGTTGCTTTGCTTTTATTCTTGTGAGTTTCTTCAATTGACATTCCTTACATGTTCTTACGTAATCTTGAATTTCCTTTTTCATATTTTCCCAATAGTAATGTTGTCGTATTCTTTGATAAGTTTTTGTTATTCCTTTGTGTCCTGCTACGCTTGATTCATGTTTTTCTCGTATTATGTTGTTCCGCGCTTCCACAGATGGGGTAATTACTTCCCCAGTGCAAATGGTGATGGTTAAGGTTTTTTCCATAAATATTTCCTTTAATTTTCTGATTGTATATCGCCAGGGTATTGTTTCTCATTTACTGCGTCTAATAGAGATCTTAGCGAGTTTAATAAATTTTCTGGTGTTATTGGAATATTTCTATTTTCCTTTATCGGTAGGAATACAATGTATTTTCCAGAATCGTAATTCAATCTTGCTTTTTCTAACATTAAATCTTCATAACGAGGTAACTTTCCCGTTTCCTTCATTTCTAAGGCTCCTTTATCTATCGGATTGCCATGTATATCTATAAATACTACTTTATGGTCATTTACTCTCGCAATTGAGTCTCGGGTTTCTGAAATTCTTAGTTCCGCAATTATCGTAGGTCTCGTGTCCTTTTCTCGTTGTTGAATTAGTTCTGGAATTACAGTGGAGGTCTCTTTTTCGCTTGTTGTATCCGTGCCTTCTTTTTCTCGATTGGTTATTGCTCTATCTGTACTTACATCGATTTCTGCTAATGCTTGGTCTAAATATTTTATGGGGGTTTCTTCTATTGTAAAATGTTTTCGGGTAAAACCCTTTCCTTCATTTTTAGAATCACTGGATTGAGGCAAGACGTGTGGTTTAGCTTCGAATATGGGAGAGTCTTCGGTTGACGTATCTATTTCGAATCTTTTTGAGACAGGATAGCGAATCGGTGAGACTTCCTCTCTCTTTCTGATTGGTAAACAAACTTCCGGAGGTTTCCTAGATAATGCGTCTGCGTTTCCGTTCGCCCTGCCTTCTTTGTATACAATATCAAATTCGAAGTCCGATAACTTTAATTTCCATTTCCAAATTCTTGAAGTAGGATCTTTGATAGAATGCATCCACGCTAAAGGTTTATGATCGGTTACGATGGTAAACTTTCTTCCGTAAAGATACGGTCGGAAGTGCATTGCGCTGTAAACAATTGCCAGACACTCCTTTTCTATGGTAGAGTAGTTTCGTTCGGCGGGATTTAATAGCCTTGAGGCATACGCAATCGGCAAATCCTTTCCGATTGGCCCTTGACTCAGTACACCGCTTATTGCATATCCTGATGCGTCTGTAGTAAGGTTAAAGGGTTTAGAAAAGTCTGGATATTGCAGGATGGGTTTCGTCACTAACGCTGTCTTTAAATTATTGAATGCGTTTTCTTGATTTTCTGTCCATTTAAAGGGAGTATCTTTCTTTAATAGTTGTGTCAATGGTTTCGCGACCTTGGGGAAATCGGGTATAAATCTTCTGTAATATCCTGCTAGTCCCAGAAATCGTTTGATATTTTTCGCCCTCTTTGGTCGTGGAAATTTTGATACGGCTTCGACTTTCTTTGGGTCGGGTTTCACGCCATCCTCACTAATTATATGTCCTAAATAATTCACCTCGTGTCGTAAAAATTCGCACTTATCAGGTTGTAATCGTAATTTAGCTTTCCTCAGTCTTTCCATTAATTTATTAAATTTAATTTCGCGTTCTTGGAGAGACGTGGAATAAATCACTATGTCATCCAGATAGACGAATAGTTCTATTCCTTGCAGACCAGATAATATTGAATTCATCAAACGTTGAAATGTTGCTGGGGCATCTTTTAATCCAAAGGGCATTCTTTTGAATTGAAAATGCCCGTATGGTGTCGAAAATGCAGTTTTGTGGGCATCTTCCTGTGACATACGGATCTGGTGAAAGCCCGATGCCAAGTCAAACGTGGAAAAATATTTTGCACTTCCTAATTGATCCAATATTTCTGTAATGTTGGGTAGTGGGAAGGCATCGCCAATCGTTTTATCGTTCAATTTTCTATAATCGATGACTAATCTCCAGCGCTTATTTCCTTGCGAATCGGGTTTTTGAGCACAATCCATAACGGGGAGTTATATGGAGATATTGATGGTTCCACTACGTCCGTATCTAGTAGTTCTTGGTCCTGTCGATTTATTTCTTCTCGATGTATTGGTGGATATCGATACTGTTTAGTATTGATGGGTATATTATCCGTTGTAATTATCCTATGTTCCAGAACTTCGGTTGCTTCCAATGTATCTCCTGGAATATGAAACCTATCTTGATTATTACGAATCAATTTTTTAGCATTTTCCTTTTCTTCTTCGTTCAAATGTTCGAGTCGTAGTAACTCATTTATTTTATCGTATCTACTTTCCTCCGATCTTAGAACTGTATTGCACGCTGTCCTAGGAAGCGGGGCGGGGGGCGGGGGGATTTTCAAATTCTTTAATTACCATCGTTGGTGTTGTAAATACGTAATCTCTCGAAGTAGTATTTATTACTCTTATGTAACCTTTTCCTTTATGATTCCTCACAACTGCATTACCAAAATAGATTCCCTTGTTCGGCTCGATTCTTGGAATAAATCCCTCTTTTATCTCTGGATTAGCGATATTAACTGAACACGTTATTGAACTTCGCTTCGGTATAATTATTTTTTCTTTACTATCGAAGGGAATATAAATATTTCCCCATCTGATATGTTTTCCCTCATAATCTAAACGAGCCTTACAACCTGCAAAAAATTCGGATCCTAGGATTCCGTCTTGATCGATTAGCAATGAATCATCGACTATGATGAAAACCAACCGGATGGCCCGCAACCTGTATTACCGTCTGCCCTAGGGAGACCAGGCTCGTTGCCGTAATTCCTCGCACTTCGATTGATTCCTTTTCGTCGATGATGGCTGAATCGAGTAAAGCAGGTTTCTTGATAATGTTGATTTCCGATCCAGAGTCTAATAATAAACTCGTCTTAGTCTTTAGATCTGGGGAAACTATTCGTGCAGTTGGGTTCGTTGGGGAATCGTTAAATTTTATTGAAATAATTCGGAGAGGTCGCCTTCCGAATCTGAATTCAACTCCTGATGATTTTCCTTCGCCGGTTGCTTGTGCTTCACTCTTTTCCTTTTGCCTTGAGATTCTGGATTCTCTGTCTGTGACCTCGTTTGGTTGTGGGATGACTCCCCCACAATATTTAGTGGTTGTTCGTTCGATCTTATGGTCGGCATTGCGTTCGCTCTGTCTCTCGTTATGGGTGGTGGAGTCGATCTCGCGGGGGTGGCTGTCCTTGTTCTGTTTGTTGCCGTCGGCGCCGGTCGCCTGGTTGCCGCCTGTACTCTTGGGCGATTCGGCGTATCGTTCCTTCGTGGCTCGCCCCATTCTCCCGAAGGACGTGTTTGGTTTCCCGATGGTCTCGAAGCATAGGGTACGATTAATCCGGCATCTACTCGGGCTTTAAATTTGTAACAGTCTTTCACTAGATGCCCGGGTTTTTTGCAATAGTTACACGTGATATTTTGTCTTGTAGAATTCAAAAAATTCTGCGATGGAGGTAGCGATCTTCGATCTTGGCGGTTGTTCCTGATATTGTTGTTAGTGTTCGAAGGATGTGCGTTGTCGCGTCTGTAATAGTTCGAGGGTGTCGGTCGTTGGGGTCGCGTTCTATCGGTTATTTGTTTCAATTCGTGTGTTGCTTTGACGGCTTGACGATACGCATCTTCTAAAGTATGGTACCCTGCTATTTTTACTCGCACATATACCTCGTTCGGAAGTCCTTTAACGAAAGCTTCTTTCGTTTCCCAATCTATAGTATCTTGGATATCGGGGGATATGATGCCGTAGTCGCCTCTTTCTCCGTCCATTATTGCCAATCTAAGATTTCTAACGCGATCCATATAATCTAATATGTCTTCCCCGGGTCGTTGAAATATCGTTCCTAATTCCCCTTTATATTCGTTAAGAGATTTCTTTGGGCCGAATAGATCCTTTAATTTGTTTCCGAAATCGTTTAGACTCATTAATTCTGTGTCTTCGATGGCGAGGAGCGCGTGTCCACGGAGCATATTTACTAACAATTTTACCAATTGAGGTTCTTGATATCTGGAAATCATATTTCGCGCGCGCTCACAAGCTCTTAAAAAGTGGAATACCGATGGTCGATATCCGTCAAACACTGGCACCGATTCGATCGCATCTTTCAGCTTAATTGGCTGGGTATGTCCACTCGGCTGGACCGTCTCTTGTTGCGTTGTCGGCGGCGATACGGGTGTTTTAGGTTCTTGTTTTGTTTTAAGTTCGAATAAGCCGCTTTGTAATTCGGCGAGTTTTGCACTCATATCGCGAAAGTTCGCATCCCATGCTTTAAGCTTTTCCGACAATGTCAAAACCATTTCTTCGTCCAACGATTTCACAACACTCGCCATTGTTTCTTAAATATTTGTTAAATATATATATTAATCAAGATAGACTAACTAAATATTAACGACAAGACATAACTGACCTCGGTGCGAAGGAATAAAGTTATGCTACACGAAATAACTGGTAACACAATACACAAAACATTAACTAAATTAAACGAGACTTACATAAATGCAAGTCACGTATAATCAAAACAATGACTATTGAAATTCGGTAACAATACAATCCATGCTATCACATTAAAGTAGCACACGGTATTGACACACACAATATCATGAAACACAAAACAATATTACAAAACACTACTAAATAAAATTATAGTGATTAACAATTAATTAGTTATTTCAACAACACGTTACTGTTGACATTAAACCAACGCCATACCAAAGAGACACGCGAGCGACCATGTTGAAAAATTCGTCGCGCGCACATACAAATAACAGCCAATGCAATACAATACAGCATCATAATAGCAATGTTAGGTACTAATAAAAAAAAAAAAAAAAAAAAAAAAAAACAAGGAAAAGGGGGAGAGAGTTAAGGAAAATATATATAATAAATAACAACTAACATAATTATAACATATTATATATATTATATTATATACAGGGATACAGTATTCGTACAAAGGAACAGATCCAAACGAAAATTATATATATAAAAAAAAATAAATAATATATATATGTAATATCGTGATATAATATATTTACAAGGAATGGATGATACAGATGTTAATCGGACAGAAAAAGACGATTGTTGTTCAACCTGAACTATTCACACCAAACGTACAGAAAACAGCACAACTAAATAATTAGATAACGACTCGACTTTCACAAAATGCAATCAACACTCTCTCGGCAACGCCACTCGCAAACTCTGTTTGTTGATTCCTTTTCTCCCGTCCCTTGGCAACCGCTCGTGGCCAAGATCACGTAGGTCTCCTCTTTCCAAAACTACGCGACTAAAAACAAACGCCTCGGCTCTCGCGACATTCCACGCGGATCACCCGCCAACTCCCAGGCCTCTCACTCACGATACTACATATATACATTAACTATTTTTATATGTGTGTACAGAACTGATGGCGAACTCATCAACCATTTTCTGAACGACGGATGGAACAACATGAATAGCAATTCACACAGTGGAACTGTAAAGTATTTGTACGAAACCAAATACTGATGCTATCCACCTGTAAACAAACAATATTTATAACTATGCATATAATTTTCACTTATGTTCACCACTATATATATATATATACTCGAAGACAAGGTACATTTGTGATATTTATTCCTATTGATGATATATACTTATATATTTATAACAATAAAACAAATCTCATTTATACTACTTACCAATACGTACGCATATATGTATGTCGGATCACGATTCGAATTTTGGGCGCGCGACGACTCTTCGTGTGGACTGGCCATCGTTTCACAAAGCCGAGATTTTATTTACACGTATATACAGGTCTATCACTAAGCTTAACAAATAATAAGTACAACTAATAATCAGTCTAACAAACACTAAGCCTAATGAATAATACGATCTACGAATAATTAAATTAAATAATACTATTAGCAATGTTTGAGTTCAAACGAATCCACGGTCACCGGGATAACTCCTTACTAAGCGAAACTAACCTAGACGCAAATGCGATCGTCGAAAATGCTCGATGTATCACTCTCCAAGGCAATCGCAAGAATGCCAGCCTCGTGGTGATTTTTCTCCCTGTACGATTGCATTTTGTTTTCTATACCCGTTTGGAAGCATCGAGAAAGTTCCAAACGCCGTTGCTAGGCACACTCGTTGGAAGCATCGAGAAAGTTCCAAACGCCGTTGCTAGGCAGTTTCTGCCTGGAGTTTTGATTACTAATACAATGTATGTCCCATTGCATCGGCACCTCCGAGGCAACATCACACGTGGCTAGGCCCGCTCTCGAGGCCGCATGCCGCCACAACCACATTTCTCGGAAAACACATACAACCACTCCAGACCTCCGTTAGATAAAACATCCATCCCGTGACCGTGGCTACGTTCAGCGACCGATTGTCACCTCGAACCCAATCTCGCTTATTACAAATCTTAAGCAATTACAACTATAATAAAATCTAGGCTAAGGTACTAGAGGATGTTCCCAAAATTTCCAAGGAAAGGCTTCGGCTTTCCTTTCATCTCCGACATGTATATAATTACAAGCCAAGTAGTATTCATAATATTTATTTTCACTGATAACAAGTACGTAAAACCTAAAATAAATCAAAGGTTTTAACAATAAAAAAAAAACAAAAAAAAAAAAAGAAAGAAAAAGGGGAAGAAGAAAAATAAAGAAGAAAAAAAAGGAAAGAAAAAAAATATAATATTGTTAGGGAAGTGATACATTTACACTGTACATGAGAGTGTGTGTGTAAGGGCCAGAGGGCGTCAAGGCTTAGTGGAGACAAAAGACTGTTGCCAGATGTTAGCAGAATCTAGGATAGTCGGTTGGCGACCAGCGTGCGTGCAAGACGTTCTTCAGAGAGTAATATAGATGTATAACTGTTGTGTGGGAAATATAGGCAATAATTTGTATTCCCAAATCCTCGAATTTCCTTAACAAATATATATAAATATAAAATTTTCTTTTTCTATAAAAGGTTATTACTATTTCTGATAAACTCGAGAAATGAAAACATTATACCATGATACACTGACACAAAGATACACCACACAGAAGAAACTAACAGAGAACGCTTTAAGCTTGGCAAACTTACCGCCCGACGAATTTGCATACACCATAACCAAAACCCAGGACACATGGCTCTGATCGCAGGAGAAGCGATCCATATAGTCAAATGCATTCCGGTACAAGTAAAGGTACGACATACAACAAAATGCTACTCGGAACTACCCGTTTGGCAAAGGAATCGCACCACAGGAACTCCACCCGGACGTGCGCCAAACGTGGCGATATTCAGCACCATCGTCGTTGGCCACGAGCGGAAGCCACGTCATGTTCCCGGCAGAAAATCTGCAGTCTCGAACGCATTGGCGAGAGGAGCAACAGGAAAAACAATCGTCCCTGGAACAGTAAACATCCTGGGAATGATGGACAAAACACATTAACGACAATAGCGAAAAATACCGTATCAAGCTTATGGACTGGTTTTATGGAATTTGGAACTGTCAGTGCAGCAATATTTGGAATACTCGCAATATTTAAACTAATCAAAACAATAATAGATATAGCCGCACACGGATACCAGTTACGTGAAACTTACGAATGTGGAATCGCCCTATTAGGAGCAATATGCGGCTCAGTCACCCACCCGCTACGATACCTCAAAAGAAGACGAAATATCGATGATCAAACAGCACAACCTCAAGGGATATCGATAACACCGGTAGTCACTCAACTACCAACGACATCTACGTCCGCCTTGAGCGAACTCAGAGATACCATCAGTCAAATTTCCTTTGGAAATTTGAACTTCAAGGGCGGGGGTGTCACGTCCCGCGCTCCGCACATGCCGTAACAAGAACAAGAAAACCATTCTATACAAAACACGCGAATAAGGATTTGAATGCACAAACGAACACACGGCACTACGAAACGAAAGGAAGGATTAACAAAACGAGGGCGATTAACGGATCCAACCAATAAACAAAATACATATACACACAATTCAAAATAAACCAGGAAATAAGAACAACTACAAAAGGGGAAAATAATTGAAACGCCAGGAATATATATATATATATATATATATATATATATATATATATATATATATATATATATATATTTCAATCAATCAATTTGGAGAGTTACATATAAGTATAAACATATATGCCGAACATGTAATAACCTAGTAAATATTAGAGACAGTGCTTCCAATACTATGCAATAAATACAATATTATCAATTTATGAAATAAAAGTATACATGAAGTCAAAAACTAATAGTTTAACGAATACATAAAACATACAATATTGTATTATTAAAGAAATGAAGGTTACATTGTCAGAAACATATATATATATATATATATATATATATATGTGCATTCTATCAAATTGATAATCTAAGATACATACTTAAAACTAGCCTACATTCCGGTAAAGAATTATAAAATAAGAACTATATTACGGAACATGCATGTCTATATATAAATATATAAATTATATTCTAAACTAAACTACTATTAATGTATGCGCATTCTACATTATTGATTCAAATCGATAATCTAAGATACATACTTATAACTAGCCTACATTCCGGTAAAGGATTAATAAGTAATTGACATTTCATTTCGTATGAATACTACACTGCCAGGAGAAATATGCATATGAATACGTGTATGTATATATATATATATATGTATATATGTATTATATATGTATATATGTATATATATATAATGTTTTGTAATTCTTCGATTGCGTTATTTATTGTTTTGAGTAGTTTATTTTATAGAGTATTCGATAATATAAAACATACGCGCACACATACATACATATATATATATATATATATATATATATATATATATATATATATATATATATATATATACGTGTATATATATATATATATATATATATACACGTATTCATATGCATATTTCTCTTGGCAGTGTAGTATTCATACGAAATGAAATGTCAATTATTTATTTATCCTTTACCGGAATGTAGGCTAGTTTTAAGTATGTATCTTAGATTATCGATTTGATAGAATTCGCACACATATATATATTTCTGACAATGTAACCTTCATTTCTTTAATAATACAATATTGTATGTTTTATGTATTCGTTAAACTATTAGTTTTTGACTTCATGTATACTTTTATTTCATAAATTGATAATATTGTATTTATTGCATAGTATTGGAAGCACTGTCTCTAATATTTACTAGGTTATTACATGTTCGGCATATATGTTTATACTTATATGTAACTGTCCAAATTGATTGATTGAAATATATTTATATATATATATATGAGTCTAAAAAATTTATTGTAGCTGTGTATGTGGACGACATCCTCGTGTTTGGGACGAATGAGTGGATTGAGATATTCAAAACTAGGATTAAGGACAAATTAGATGTTAGAATGCTAGGCGTAGACACTCAATTTCTGTCCATCCACCTGAGTAAGCCAAACAGCACCACTGTAGTATTCGATCAATCTGTACAGATAGGTCAAATGCTGGATCTGTTTGACATTACTCGTGAGGTTGGGGTGGTGGGAGTGTCGACACCGCTAGCTAGAGAATGCGAGGCTGGTTTTGATATTGAACGTGATGAGCCTCTCGACAGTAAATTATATGAACAAGCTGTGGGGCACATAATGTATGTAGCTACTGTAAGTCGTCCTGATGTTGCGTGTGCAATAGGGAAACTAAGCCAAAGATGCGCGAATCCGACTGTATCCGATTGGAAAGCAGCGAAGCGGGTATTCAGATATTTACTAAAGACCAAAGACTTGAAGTTAGTATACCAAAGGACCGGGCAACCTCTGAAGGTGTTTTGCGACTCGGATTTTCCGGGTTGTACGGTAGACAGGAAATCCAGGAGCGGGTATATGTTCATACTCGCTGGTGGTGCGATATCCTGGCTATCCAAAAAACAACCGATTATAGCTCAATCGACGTGCGAAGCGGAATTTGTGGCAATGCTGGAAGCAGCAAGGGAAACAGTGTGGATTTCTTTACTGTTAAAGGAATTGGGTCAACTGTCATATTGCCATCGCCCCTGCAAGATATTCTGCGATAATATCGGAGCTATTTCATGGTCAAAGGACGAAATAGTTGCTGAGAGTTCTAAGCACGTCCAAGTGCGCTACTTTTACGTTAAGAACTGCGTATCGAGGGGGATACTAGATTATACTTATGTACCTAGTCCTGAGAATGTGGCTGACATTCTCACCAAAGGCCTAACTAGGATTAAGACCCAGCAATTTACCAAAGCTATGGGGCTTGTAGAAACTAGCGATCAAAGGGGAGTGTTGAGAAATGTTAAGTTGGTATGATCGCTGCTTACTACAAGCTAAGTTGGTACGACTTCTAACGACGCTCTTTTGTCTTAGAAGTCGACCACGTTGTTCTATTGACTTGGAGATTCCTGTGTGGTAAGACGTGTTATAAGACTGAAATATATTGGAGAAAACGAATCTAAGTGAATCGTTATTTTATAAACCCAAAACCTTATTAAATAACAATCAAAGCCATGTGTCCTGGGTTTTGGTTATGGTGTATGCAAATTCGTCGGGCGGTAAGTTTGCCAAGCTTAAAGCGTTCTCTATTAGTTTCTTCTGTGTGGTGTATCTTTGTGTCAGTGTATCATGGTATAATGTTTTCGTTTCTCGAGTTTATCAGAAATAGGAATAACCTTTTATAGAAAAAGAAAATTTTATATTTATATATATTATATTTTTTTTCTTTCCTTTTTTTTTCTTCTTTTTTTTTCTTCTTCCCCCTTTTTTTTTGTTTTTTTTTTATTGTTAAAACCTTTGTTTTATTTTAGGTTTTACGTACTTGTTATCAGTGAAAATAAATATTATGAATACTACTTGGATTGTAACTATATACATATATGCGTACAAAATCCACTTCTACATGTTAGATATAATAATATAACAATACTACGTAGATTAATACACAATAAAATATCCTTTTACTCCGGTTATATTTATTACTAACTCTCAATTAATCTATCTTAATTATTTTCTAACCACTTTCTATATTTATCAGCTATTTTATTTCTTTTTGTTAATCTGCGAAATCCATGCATGTACACTTCCTTGTATGGTGATTGATTGTTCACGAGGTAAGTTGCACTTTCACTGTTTTCGTTATTCGTTGAACTAACACGTTTTACATTCAAACAGTAATTGGAACACTCGTAATAAACTTCTTTTCTTTTTCCAAGTTTCCGCTATCTGTGTCATTCGACGAACACTGCCACGCCTCCACAGCACCGTTATAACATTTAGCGATGCTGCTCTTTGCATTAAGGCAATTGAAGTTAATTCGTTCGTTTATTTTCAGCTGGTACATGGTGTCCCGCAAGCAGGGAGCCATATCATATTTTGCATGTAGACCTTCTTGTTTGATGATTACTTGTTTACAAGGTAACTTTCACTTCCCCTCTTTTAATTATTTATTGAATCGACACGTTGTATATTCAAACAATAATTGGAGTACACATAATAATTTTCCCTTTTTCTTTTTAGGTTTTCGCTATCTGTATTATTCGACGGACAGTGTTACACCTCCTTTTGATTTATCCATAATATAGTTATAACATTTAGTAACCTTGTATTTTGCACTGAGACAATTGAAACTAATTTATTCACTTATTTTAGGTAGCTGTCATACATTGTGTTCCACGAACAACGATCCATAACCTATACACTTGCACGTACACTTTCTTGTATGTTGATCACTTGTTCACAAGGTAACTTTCACTTTCACTAGTTAATTGTTCATTAAGTTAACACGTTTTATATTTAAGCAATAATTGAAACACGTATAATAATTTTCCTTTTTCCTTTTAGGTGTTCGATATCTGTATTATTCGACGAACAGCACTATAACATATACTACCGCACTACGTTGCCCACTGAAATCGCTTTATTCATTGCTTATTTCGATTATGCGCTAGTTTTAACTTGTTTAAATGCACCGTTCGCGGAATCCCTTTTACTTCGATCTTGACGTTTTGGTTCTGCAAGATTTCTAGCACTTTGTATGGTCCAGTATATTGATCGGAGAATTTTCCTTTACTGGGTTCTTTTAGTAAATATATCGAATCTCCTATTTTAAAATCTTGGGGGTTGATTCGTCGGTCGTAATATTCTTTTGATCTTAGTTTGGATTTTATCAAATTTTCTCTCGCCATTCGTTGTACGGTGTTAATTTTATCGAACAGATCTTCGAGATATTCTGCGTAAGTTGGTTCCATGTTCTCTTCGATTATTACTTCACCAGTAGGTTCTCTGGCTAGATGTCCAAAAACTAATTCGTGCGGGGAGAATTTCGTTCCTTCGTGTACAGAGGTATTATAGGAAAACATAGCTAATTCTACCCATTCGTCCCAATTTTTGGAATTTTCAATGTATAATTTGAGATATTCTATCAGCACGTGGTGAGATCTTTCGATTGAACCGTTACTTTGTGGATGATATGCCGTCGTGGTATATTGTTTGATGCGGAATCTCTTTGCTACTTTCTTCATTAGTGAGGATGTAAAGTTCGTTCCTTGATCAGTGAGAATAGCTCTCGGTGACCCGAAACGACAAATAAATCGCTTTACAAAAACGTCCGCTAAGATAGGCCGAGAGGCTGAAGAGATTCCTCCTAGTGGAATCCCAATTGAGTATTTTGTTAATAAGTCTTGGATAGTTAATATATATTCGTTTCCCTTTTGGGTTTTTGGTAATGGACCTATAATATCCATACTAACCTTATCGAACGCTTTACCTGGTGTGTCTGTAAATACCATTGGTTGCTTTGCTTTTATTCTTGTGAGTTTCTTCAATTGACATTCCTTACATGTTCTTACGTAATCTTGAATTTCCTTTTTCATATTTTCCCAATAGTAATGTTGTCGTATTCTTTGATAAGTTTTTGTTATTCCTTTGTGTCCTGCTACGCTTGATTCATGTTTTTCTCGTATTATGTTGTTCCGCGCTTCCACAGATGGGGTAATTACTTCCCCAGTGCAAATGGTGATGGTTAAGGTTTTTTCCATAAATATTTCCTTTAATTTTCTGATTGTATATCGCCAGGGTATTGTTTCTCATTTACTGCGTCTAATAGAGATCTTAGCGAGTTTAATAAATTTTCTGGTGTTATTGGAATATTTCTATTTTCCTTTATCGGTAGGAATACAATGTATTTTCCAGAATCGTAATTCAATCTTGCTTTTTCTAACATTAAATCTTCATAACGAGGTAACTTTCCCGTTTCCTTCATTTCTAAGGCTCCTTTATCTATCGGATTGCCATGTATATCTATAAATACTACTTTATGGTCATTTACTCTCGCAATTGAGTCTCGGGTTTCTGAAATTCTTAGTTCCGCAATTATCGTAGGTCTCGTGTCCTTTTCTCGTTGTTGAATTAGTTCTGGAATTACAGTGGAGGTCTCTTTTTCGCTTGTTGTATCCGTGCCTTCTTTTTCTCGATTGGTTATTGCTCTATCTGTACTTACATCGATTTCTGCTAATGCTTGGTCTAAATATTTTATGGGGGTTTCTTCTATTGTAAAATGTTTTCGGGTAAAACCCTTTCCTTGATTTTTAGAATCACTGGATTGAGGCAAGACGTGTGGTTTAGCTTCGAATATGGGAGAGTCTTCGGTTGACGTATCTATTTCGAATCTTTTTGAGACAGGATAGCGAATCGGTGAGACTTCCTCTCTCTTTCTGATTGGTAAACAAACTTCCGGAGGTTTCCTAGATAATGCGTCTGCGTTTCCGTTCGCCCTGCCTTCTTTGTATACAATATCAAATTCGAAGTCCGATAACTTTAATTTCCATTTCCAAATTCTTGAAGTAGGATCTTTGATAGAATGCATCCACGCTAAAGGTTTATGATCGGTTACGATGGTAAACTTTCTTCCGTAAAGATACGGTCGGAAGTGCATTGCGCTGTAAACAATTGCCAGACACTCCTTTTCTATGGTAGAGTAGTTTCGTTCGGCGGGATTTAATAGCCTTGAGGCATACGCAATCGGCAAATCCTTTCCGATTGGCCCTTGACTCAGTACACCGCTTATTGCATATCCTGATGCGTCTGTAGTAAGGTTAAAGGGTTTAGAAAAGTCTGGATATTGCAGGATGGGTTTCGTCACTAACGCTGTCTTTAAATTATTGAATGCGTTTTCTTGATTTTCTGTCCATTTAAAGGGAGTATCTTTCTTTAATAGTTGTGTCAATGGTTTCGCGACCTTGGGGAAATCGGGTATAAATCTTCTGTAATATCCTGCTAGTCCCAGAAATCGTTTGATATTTTTCGCCCTCTTTGGTCGTGGAAATTTTGATACGGCTTCGACTTTCTTTGGGTCGGGTTTCACGCCATCCTCACTAATTATATGTCCTAAATAATTCACCTCGTGTCGTAAAAATTCGCACTTATCAGGTTGTAATCGTAATTTAGCTTTCCTCAGTCTTTCCATTAATTTATTAAATTTAATTTCGCGTTCTTGGAGAGACGTGGAATAAATCACTATGTCATCCAGATAGACGAATAGTTCTATTCCTTGCAGACCAGATAATATTGAATTCATCAAACGTTGAAATGTTGCTGGGGCATCTTTTAATCCAAAGGGCATTCTTTTGAATTGAAAATGCCCGTATGGTGTCGAAAATGCAGTTTTGTGGGCATCTTCCTGTGACATACGGATCTGGTGAAAGCCCGATGCCAAGTCAAACGTGGAAAAATATTTTGCACTTCCTAATTGATCCAATATTTCTGTAATGTTGGGTAGTGGGAAGGCATCGCCAATCGTTTTATCGTTCAATTTTCTATAATCGATGACTAATCTCCAGCGCTTATTTCCTTGCGAATCGGGTTTTTGAGCACAATCCATAACGGGGAGTTATATGGAGATATTGATGGTTCCACTACGTCCGTATCTAGTAGTTCTTGGTCCTGTCGATTTATTTCTTCTCGATGTATTGGTGGATATCGATACTGTTTAGTATTGATGGGTATATTATCCGTTGTAATTATCCTATGTTCCAGAACTTCGGTTGCTTCCAATGTATCTCCTGGAATATGAAACCTATCTTGATTATTACGAATCAATTTTTTAGCATTTTCCTTTTCTTCTTCGTTCAAATGTTCGAGTCGTAGTAACTCATTTATTTTATCGTATCTACTTTCCTCCGATCTTAGAACTGTATTGCACGCTGTCCTAGGAAGCGGGGCGGGGGGCGGGGGGATTTTCAAATTCTTTAATTACCATCGTTGGTGTTGTAAATACGTAATCTCTCGAAGTAGTATTTATTACTCTTATGTAACCTTTTCCTTTATGATTCCTCACAACTGCATTACCAAAATAGATTCCCTTGTTCGGCTCGATTCTTGGAATAAATCCCTCTTTTATCTCTGGATTAGCGATATTAACTGAACACGTTATTGAACTTCGCTTCGGTATAATTATTTTTTCTTTACTATCGAAGGGAATATAAATATTTCCCCATCTGATATGTTTTCCCTCATAATCTAAACGAGCCTTACAACCTGCAAAAAATTCGGATCCTAGGATTCCGTCTTGATCGATTAGCAATGAATCATCGACTATGATGAAAACCAACCGGATGGCCCGCAACCTGTATTACCGTCTGCCCTAGGGAGACCAGGCTCGTTGCCGTAATTCCTCGCACTTCGATTGATTCCTTTTCGTCGATGATGGCTGAATCGAGTAAAGCAGGTTTCTTGATAATGTTGATTTCCGATCCAGAGTCTAATAATAAACTCGTCTTAGTCTTTAGATCTGGGGAAACTATTCGTGCAGTTGGGTTCGTTGGGGAATCGTTAAATTTTATTGAAATAATTCGGAGAGGTCGCCTTCCGAATCTGAATTCAACTCCTGATGATTTTCCTTCGCCGGTTGCTTGTGCTTCACTCTTTTCCTTTTGCCTTGAGATTCTGGATTCTCTGTCTGTGACCTCGTTTGGTTGTGGGATGACTCCCCCACAATATTTAGTGGTTGTTCGTTCGATCTTATGGTCGGCATTGCGTTCGCTCTGTCTCTCGTTATGGGTGGTGGAGTCGATCTCGCGGGGGTGGCTGTCCTTGTTCTGTTTGTTGCCGTCGGCGCCGGTCGCCTGGTTGCCGCCTGTACTCTTGGGCGATTCGGCGTATCGTTCCTTCGTGGCTCGCCCCATTCTCCCGAAGGACGTGTTTGGTTTCCCGATGGTCTCGAAGCATAGGGTACGATTAATCCGGCATCTACTCGGGCTTTAAATTTGTAACAGTCTTTCACTAGATGCCCGGGTTTTTTGCAATAGTTACACGTGATATTTTGTCTTGTAGAATTCAAAAAATTCTGCGATGGAGGTAGCGATCTTCGATCTTGGCGGTTGTTCCTGATATTGTTGTTAGTGTTCGAAGGATGTGCGTTGTCGCGTCTGTAATAGTTCGAGGGTGTCGGTCGTTGGGGTCGCGTTCTATCGGTTATTTGTTTCAATTCGTGTGTTGCTTTGACGGCTTGACGATACGCATCTTCTAAAGTATGGTACCCTGCTATTTTTACTCGCACATATACCTCGTTCGGAAGTCCTTTAACGAAAGCTTCTTTCGTTTCCCAATCTATAGTATCTTGGATATCGGGGGATATGATGCCGTAGTCGCCTCTTTCTCCGTCCATTATTGCCAATCTAAGATTTCTAACGCGATCCATATAATCTAATATGTCTTCCCCGGGTCGTTGAAATATCGTTCCTAATTCCCCTTTATATTCGTTAAGAGATTTCTTTGGGCCGAATAGATCCTTTAATTTGTTTCCGAAATCGTTTAGACTCATTAATTCTGTGTCTTCGATGGCGAGGAGCGCGTGTCCACGGAGCATATTTACTAACAATTTTACCAATTGAGGTTCTTGATATCTGGAAATCATATTTCGCGCGCGCTCACAAGCTCTTAAAAAGTGGAATACCGATGGTCGATATCCGTCAAACACTGGCACCGATTCGATCGCATCTTTCAGCTTAATTGGCTGGGTATGTCCACTCGGCTGGACCGTCTCTTGTTGCGTTGTCGGCGGCGATACGGGTGTTTTAGGTTCTTGTTTTGTTTTAAGTTCGAATAAGCCGCTTTGTAATTCGGCGAGTTTTGCACTCATATCGCGAAAGTTCGCATCCCATGCTTTAAGCTTTTCCGACAATGTCAAAACCATTTCTTCGTCCAACGATTTCACAACACTCGCCATTGTTTCTTAAATATTTGTTAAATATATATATTAATCAAGATAGACTAACTAAATATTAACGACAAGACATAACTGACCTCGGTGCGAAGGAATAAAGTTATGCTACACGAAATAACTGGTAACACAATACACAAAACATTAACTAAATTAAACGAGACTTACATAAATGCAAGTCACGTATAATCAAAACAATGACTATTGAAATTCGGTAACAATACAATCCATGCTATCACATTAAAGTAGCACACGGTATTGACACACACAATATCATGAAACACAAAACAATATTACAAAACACTACTAAATAAAATTATAGTGATTAACAATTAATTAGTTATTTCAACAACACGTTACTGTTGACATTAAACCAACGCCATACCAAAGAGACACGCGAGCGACCATGTTGAAAAATTCGTCGCGCGCACATACAAATAACAGCCAATGCAATACAATACAGCATCATAATAGCAATGTTAGGTACTAATAAAAAAAAAAAAAAAAAAAAAAAAAAACAAGGAAAAGGGGGAGAGAGTTAAGGAAAATATATATAATAAATAACAACTAACATAATTATAACATATTATATATATTATATTATATACAGGGATACAGTATTCGTACAAAGGAACAGATCCAAACGAAAATTATATATATAAAAAAAAATAAATAATATATATATGTAATATCGTGATATAATATATTTACAAGGAATGGATGATACAGATGTTAATCGGACAGAAAAAGACGATTGTTGTTCAACCTGAACTATTCACACCAAACGTACAGAAAACAGCACAACTAAATAATTAGATAACGACTCGACTTTCACAAAATGCAATCAACACTCTCTCGGCAACGCCACTCGCAAACTCTGTTTGTTGATTCCTTTTCTCCCGTCCCTTGGCAACCGCTCGTGGCCAAGATCACGTAGGTCTCCTCTTTCCAAAACTACGCGACTAAAAACAAACGCCTCGGCTCTCGCGACATTCCACGCGGATCACCCGCCAACTCCCAGGCCTCTCACTCACGATACTACATATATACATTAACTATTTTTATATGTGTGTACAGAACTGATGGCGAACTCATCAACCATTTTCTGAACGACGGATGGAACAACATGAATAGCAATTCACACAGTGGAACTGTAAAGTATTTGTACGAAACCAAATACTGATGCTATCCACCTGTAAACAAACAATATTTATAACTATGCATATAATTTTCACTTATGTTCACCACTATATATATATATATACTCGAAGACAAGGTACATTTGTGATATTTATTCCTATTGATGATATATACTTATATATTTATAACAATAAAACAAATCTCATTTATACTACTTACCAATACGTACGCATATATGTATGTCGGATCACGATTCGAATTTTGGGCGCGCGACGACTCTTCGTGTGGACTGGCCATCGTTTCACAAAGCCGAGATTTTATTTACACGTATATACAGGTCTATCACTAAGCTTAACAAATAATAAGTACAACTAATAATCAGTCTAACAAACACTAAGCCTAATGAATAATACGATCTACGAATAATTAAATTAAATAATACTATTAGCAATGTTTGAGTTCAAACGAATCCACGGTCACCGGGATAACTCCTTACTAAGCGAAACTAACCTAGACGCAAATGCGATCGTCGAAAATGCTCGATGTATCACTCTCCAAGGCAATCGCAAGAATGCCAGCCTCGTGGTGATTTTTCTCCCTGTACGATTGCATTTTGTTTTCTATACCCGTTTGGAAGCATCGAGAAAGTTCCAAACGCCGTTGCTAGGCACACTCGTTGGAAGCATCGAGAAAGTTCCAAACGCCGTTGCTAGGCAGTTTCTGCCTGGAGTTTTGATTACTAATACAATGTATGTCCCATTGCATCGGCACCTCCGAGGCAACATCACACGTGGCTAGGCCCGCTCTCGAGGCCGCATGCCGCCACAACCACATTTCTCGGAAAACACATACAACCACTCCAGACCTCCGTTAGATAAAACATCCATCCCGTGACCGTGGCTACGTTCAGCGACCGATTGTCACCTCGAACCCAATCTCGCTTATTACAAATCTTAAGCAATTACAACTATAATAAAATCTAGGCTAAGGTACTAGAGGATGTTCCCAAAATTTCCAAGGAAAGGCTTCGGCTTTCCTTTCATCTCCGACATGTATATAATTACAAGCCAAGTAGTATTCATAATATTTATTTTCACTGATAACAAGTACGTAAAACCTAAAATAAATCAAAGGTTTTAACAATAAAAAAAAAACAAAAAAAAAAAAAGAAAGAAAAAGGGGAAGAAGAAAAATAAAGAAGAAAAAAAAGGAAAGAAAAAAATATAATATTGTTAGGGAAGTGATACATTTACACTGTACATGAGAGTGTGTGTGTAAGGGCCAGAGGGCGTCAAGGCTTAGTGGAGACAAAAGACTGTTGCCAGATGTTAGCAGAATCTAGGATAGTCGGTTGGCGACCAGCGTGCGTGCAAGACGTTCTTCAGAGAGTAATATAGATGTATAACTGTTGTGTGGGAAATATAGGCAATAATTTGTATTCCCAAATCCTCGAATTTCCTTAACAAATATATATAAATATAAAATTTTCTTTTTCTATAAAAGGTTATTACTATTTCTGATAAACTCGAGAAATGAAAACATTATACCATGATACACTGACACAAAGATACACCACACAGAAGAAACTAACAGAGAACGCTTTAAGCTTGGCAAACTTACCGCCCGACGAATTTGCATACACCATAACCAAAACCCAGGACACATGGCTCTGATCGCAGGAGAAGCGATCCATATAGTCAAATGCATTCCGGTACAAGTAAAGGTACGACATACAACAAAATGCTACTCGGAACTACCCGTTTGGCAAAGGAATCGCACCACAGGAACTCCACCCGGACGTGCGCCAAACGTGGCGATATTCAGCACCATCGTCGTTGGCCACGAGCGGAAGCCACGTCATGTTCCCGGCAGAAAATCTGCAGTCTCGAACGCATTGGCGAGAGGAGCAACAGGAAAAACAATCGTCCCTGGAACAGTAAACATCCTGGGAATGATGGACAAAACACATTAACGACAATAGCGAAAAATACCGTATCAAGCTTATGGACTGGTTTTATGGAATTTGGAACTGTCAGTGCAGCAATATTTGGAATACTCGCAATATTTAAACTAATCAAAACAATAATAGATATAGCCGCACACGGATACCAGTTACGTGAAACTTACGAATGTGGAATCGCCCTATTAGGAGCAATATGCGGCTCAGTCACCCACCCGCTACGATACCTCAAAAGAAGACGAAATATCGATGATCAAACAGCACAACCTCAAGGGATATCGATAACACCGGTAGTCACTCAACTACCAACGACATCTACGTCCGCCTTGAGCGAACTCAGAGATACCATCAGTCAAATTTCCTTTGGAAATTTGAACTTCAAGGGCGGGGGTGTCACGTCCCGCGCTCCGCACATGCCGTAACAAGAACAAGAAAACCATTCTATACAAAACACGCGAATAAGGATTTGAATGCACAAACGAACACACGGCACTACGAAACGAAAGGAAGGATTAACAAAACGAGGGCGATTAACGGATCCAACCAATAAACAAAATACATATACACACAATTCAAAATAAACCAGGAAATAAGAACAACTACAAAAGGGGAAAATAATTGAAACGCCAGGAATATATATATATATATATATATATATATATATATATATATATATATATATATATATATATATATTTCAATCAATCAATTTGGAGAGTTACATATAAGTATAAACATATATGCCGAACATGTAATAACCTAGTAAATATTAGAGACAGTGCTTCCAATACTATGCAATAAATACAATATTATCAATTTATGAAATAAAAGTATACATGAAGTCAAAAACTAATAGTTTAACGAATACATAAAACATACAATATTGTATTATTAAAGAAATGAAGGTTACATTGTCAGAAACATATATATATATATATATATATATATATATGTGCATTCTATCAAATTGATAATCTAAGATACATACTTAAAACTAGCCTACATTCCGGTAAAGAATTATAAAATAAGAACTATATTACGGAACATGCATGTCTATATATAAATATATAAATTATATTCTAAACTAAACTACTATTAATGTATGCGCATTCTACATTATTGATTCAAATCGATAATCTAAGATACATACTTATAACTAGCCTACATTCCGGTAAAGGATTAATAAGTAATTGACATTTCATTTCGTATGAATACTACACTGCCAGGAGAAATATGCATATGAATACGTGTATGTATATATATATATATATGTATATATGTATTATATATGTATATATGTATATATATATAATGTTTTGTAATTCTTCGATTGCGTTATTTATTGTTTTGAGTAGTTTATTTTATAGAGTATTCGATAATATAAAACATACGCGCACACATACATACATACATATATATATATATATATATATATATATATATATATATATATATATATATATATATATATATATATATATATATATATATATATACGTGTATATATATATATATATATATATATACACGTATTCATATGCATATTTCTCTTGGCAGTGTAGTATTCATACGAAATGAAATGTCAATTATTTATTTATCCTTTACCGGAATGTAGGCTAGTTTTAAGTATGTATCTTAGATTATCGATTTGATAGAATTCGCACACATATATATATTTCTGACAATGTAACCTTCATTTCTTTAATAATACAATATTGTATGTTTTATGTATTCGTTAAACTATTAGTTTTTGACTTCATGTATACTTTTATTTCATAAATTGATAATATTGTATTTATTGCATAGTATTGGAAGCACTGTCTCTAATATTTACTAGGTTATTACATGTTCGGCATATATGTTTATACTTATATGTAACTGTCCAAATTGATTGATTGAAATATATTTATATATATATATATGAGTCTAAAAAATTTATTGTAGCTGTGTATGTGGACGACATCCTCGTGTTTGGGACGAATGAGTGGATTGAGATATTCAAAACTAGGATTAAGGACAAATTAGATGTTAGAATGCTAGGCGTAGACACTCAATTTCTGTCCATCCACCTGAGTAAGCCAAACAGCACCACTGTAGTATTCGATCAATCTGTACAGATAGGTCAAATGCTGGATCTGTTTGACATTACTCGTGAGGTTGGGGTGGTGGGAGTGTCGACACCGCTAGCTAGAGAATGCGAGGCTGGTTTTGATATTGAACGTGATGAGCCTCTCGACAGTAAATTATATGAACAAGCTGTGGGGCACATAATGTATGTAGCTACTGTAAGTCGTCCTGATGTTGCGTGTGCAATAGGGAAACTAAGCCAAAGATGCGCGAATCCGACTGTATCCGATTGGAAAGCAGCGAAGCGGGTATTCAGATATTTACTAAAGACCAAAGACTTGAAGTTAGTATACCAAAGGACCGGGCAACCTCTGAAGGTGTTTTGCGACTCGGATTTTCCGGGTTGTACGGTAGACAGGAAATCCAGGAGCGGGTATATGTTCATACTCGCTGGTGGTGCGATATCCTGGCTATCCAAAAAACAACCGATTATAGCTCAATCGACGTGCGAAGCGGAATTTGTGGCAATGCTGGAAGCAGCAAGGGAAACAGTGTGGATTTCTTTACTGTTAAAGGAATTGGGTCAACTGTCATATTGCCATCGCCCCTGCAAGATATTCTGCGATAATATCGGAGCTATTTCATGGTCAAAGGACGAAATAGTTGCTGAGAGTTCTAAGCACGTCCAAGTGCGCTACTTTTACGTTAAGAACTGCGTATCGAGGGGGATACTAGATTATACTTATGTACCTAGTCCTGAGAATGTGGCTGACATTCTCACCAAAGGCCTAACTAGGATTAAGACCCAGCAATTTACCAAAGCTATGGGGCTTGTAGAAACTAGCGATCAAAGGGGAGTGTTGAGAAATGTTAAGTTGGTATGATCGCTGCTTACTACAAGCTAAGTTGGTACGACTTCTAACGACGCTCTTTTGTCTTAGAAGTCGACCACGTTGTTCTATTGACTTGGAGATTCCTGTGTGGTAAGACGTGTTATAAGACTGAAATATATTGGAGAAAACGAATCTAAGTGAATCGTTATTTTATAAACCCAAAACCTTATTAAATAACAATCAAAGCCATGTGTCCTGGGTTTTGGTTATGGTGTATGCAAATTCGTCGGGCGGTAAGTTTGCCAAGCTTAAAGCGTTCTCTATTAGTTTCTTCTGTGTGGTGTATCTTTGTGTCAGTGTATCATGGTATAATGTTTTCGTTTCTCGAGTTTATCAGAAATAGGAATAACCTTTTATAGAAAAAGAAAATTTTATATTTATATATATTATATTTTTTTTCTTTCCTTTTTTTTTCTTCTTTTTTTTTCTTCTTCCCCCTTTTTTTTTGTTTTTTTTTTATTGTTAAAACCTTTGTTTTATTTTAGGTTTTACGTACTTGTTATCAGTGAAAATAAATATTATGAATACTACTTGGATTGTAACTATATACATATATGCGTACAAAATCCACTTCTACATGTTAGATATAATAATATAACAATACTACGTAGATTAATACACAATAAAATATCCTTTTACTCCGGTTATATTTATTACTAACTCTCAATTAATCTATCTTAATTATTTTCTAACCACTTTCTATATTTATCAGCTATTTTATTTCTTTTTGTTAATCTGCGAAATCCATGCATGTACACTTCCTTGTATGGTGATTGATTGTTCACGAGGTAAGTTGCACTTTCACTGTTTTCGTTATTCGTTGAACTAACACGTTTTACATTCAAACAGTAATTGGAACACTCGTAATAAACTTCTTTTCTTTTTCCAAGTTTCCGCTATCTGTGTCATTCGACGAACACTGCCACGCCTCCACAGCACCGTTATAACATTTAGCGATGCTGCTCTTTGCATTAAGGCAATTGAAGTTAATTCGTTCGTTTATTTTCAGCTGGTACATGGTGTCCCGCAAGCAGGGAGCCATATCATATTTTGCATGTAGACCTTCTTGTTTGATGATTACTTGTTTACAAGGTAACTTTCACTTCCCCTCTTTTAATTATTTATTGAATCGACACGTTGTATATTCAAACAATAATTGGAGTACACATAATAATTTTCCCTTTTTCTTTTTAGGTTTTCGCTATCTGTATTATTCGACGGACAGTGTTACACCTCCTTTTGATTTATCCATAATATAGTTATAACATTTAGTAACCTTGTATTTTGCACTGAGACAATTGAAACTAATTTATTCACTTATTTTAGGTAGCTGTCATACATTGTGTTCCACGAACAACGATCCATAACCTATACTTGCACGTACACTTTCTTGTATGTTGATCACTTGTTCACAAGGTAACTTTCACTTTCACTAGTTAATTGTTCATTAAGTTAACACGTTTTATATTTAAGCAATAATTGAAACACGTATAATAATTTTCCTTTTTCCTTTTAGGTGTTCGATATCTGTATTATTCGACGAACAGCACTATAACATATACTACCGCACTACGTTGCCCACTGAAATCGCTTTATTCATTGCTTATTTCGATTATGCGCTAGTTTTAACTTGTTTAAATGCACCGTTCGCGGAATCCCTTTTACTTCGATCTTGACGTTTTGGTTCTGCAAGATTTCTAGCACTTTGTATGGTCCAGTATATTGATCGGAGAATTTTCCTTTACTGGGTTCTTTTAGTAAATATATCGAATCTCCTATTTTAAAATCTTGGGGGTTGATTCGTCGGTCGTAATATTCTTTTGATCTTAGTTTGGATTTTATCAAATTTTCTCTCGCCATTCGTTGTACGGTGTTAATTTTATCGAACAGATCTTCGAGATATTCTGCGTAAGTTGGTTCCATGTTCTCTTCGATTATTACTTCACCAGTAGGTTCTCTGGCTAGATGTCCAAAAACTAATTCGTGCGGGGAGAATTTCGTTCCTTCGTGTACAGAGGTATTATAGGAAAACATAGCTAATTCTACCCATTCGTCCCAATTTTTGGAATTTTCAATGTATAATTTGAGATATTCTATCAGCACGTGGTGAGATCTTTCGATTGAACCGTTACTTTGTGGATGATATGCCGTCGTGGTATATTGTTTGATGCGGAATCTCTTTGCTACTTTCTTCATTAGTGAGGATGTAAAGTTCGTTCCTTGATCAGTGAGAATAGCTCTCGGTGACCCGAAACGACAAATAAATCGCTTTACAAAAACGTCCGCTAAGATAGGCCGAGAGGCTGAAGAGATTCCTCCTAGTGGAATCCCAATTGAGTATTTTGTTAATAAGTCTTGGATAGTTAATATATATTCGTTTCCCTTTTGGGTTTTTGGTAATGGACCTATAATATCCATACTAACCTTATCGAACGCTTTACCTGGTGTGTCTGTAAATACCATTGGTTGCTTTGCTTTTATTCTTGTGAGTTTCTTCAATTGACATTCCTTACATGTTCTTACGTAATCTTGAATTTCCTTTTTCATATTTTCCCAATAGTAATGTTGTCGTATTCTTTGATAAGTTTTTGTTATTCCTTTGTGTCCTGCTACGCTTGATTCATGTTTTTCTCGTATTATGTTGTTCCGCGCTTCCACAGATGGGGTAATTACTTCCCCAGTGCAAATGGTGATGGTTAAGGTTTTTTCCATAAATATTTCCTTTAATTTTCTGATTGTATATCGCCAGGGTATTGTTTCTCATTTACTGCGTCTAATAGAGATCTTAGCGAGTTTAATAAATTTTCTGGTGTTATTGGAATATTTCTATTTTCCTTTATCGGTAGGAATACAATGTATTTTCCAGAATCGTAATTCAATCTTGCTTTTTCTAACATTAAATCTTCATAACGAGGTAACTTTCCCGTTTCCTTCATTTCTAAGGCTCCTTTATCTATCGGATTGCCATGTATATCTATAAATACTACTTTATGGTCATTTACTCTCGCAATTGAGTCTCGGGTTTCTGAAATTCTTAGTTCCGCAATTATCGTAGGTCTCGTGTCCTTTTCTCGTTGTTGAATTAGTTCTGGAATTACAGTGGAGGTCTCTTTTTCGCTTGTTGTATCCGTGCCTTCTTTTTCTCGATTGGTTATTGCTCTATCTGTACTTACATCGATTTCTGCTAATGCTTGGTCTAAATATTTTATGGGGGTTTCTTCTATTGTAAAATGTTTTCGGGTAAAACCCTTTCCTTGATTTTTAGAATCACTGGATTGAGGCAAGACGTGTGGTTTAGCTTCGAATATGGGAGAGTCTTCGGTTGACGTATCTATTTCGAATCTTTTTGAGACAGGATAGCGAATCGGTGAGACTTCCTCTCTCTTTCTGATTGGTAAACAAACTTCCGGAGGTTTCCTAGATAATGCGTCTGCGTTTCCGTTCGCCCTGCCTTCTTTGTATACAATATCAAATTCGAAGTCCGATAACTTTAATTTCCATTTCCAAATTCTTGAAGTAGGATCTTTGATAGAATGCATCCACGCTAAAGGTTTATGATCGGTTACGATGGTAAACTTTCTTCCGTAAAGATACGGTCGGAAGTGCATTGCGCTGTAAACAATTGCCAGACACTCCTTTTCTATGGTAGAGTAGTTTCGTTCGGCGGGATTTAATAGCCTTGAGGCATACGCAATCGGCAAATCCTTTCCGATTGGCCCTTGACTCAGTACACCGCTTATTGCATATCCTGATGCGTCTGTAGTAAGGTTAAAGGGTTTAGAAAAGTCTGGATATTGCAGGATGGGTTTCGTCACTAACGCTGTCTTTAAATTATTGAATGCGTTTTCTTGATTTTCTGTCCATTTAAAGGGAGTATCTTTCTTTAATAGTTGTGTCAATGGTTTCGCGACCTTGGGGAAATCGGGTATAAATCTTCTGTAATATCCTGCTAGTCCCAGAAATCGTTTGATATTTTTCGCCCTCTTTGGTCGTGGAAATTTTGATACGGCTTCGACTTTCTTTGGGTCGGGTTTCACGCCATCCTCACTAATTATATGTCCTAAATAATTCACCTCGTGTCGTAAAAATTCGCACTTATCAGGTTGTAATCGTAATTTAGCTTTCCTCAGTCTTTCCATTAATTTATTAAATTTAATTTCGCGTTCTTGGAGAGACGTGGAATAAATCACTATGTCATCCAGATAGACGAATAGTTCTATTCCTTGCAGACCAGATAATATTGAATTCATCAAACGTTGAAATGTTGCTGGGGCATCTTTTAATCCAAAGGGCATTCTTTTGAATTGAAAATGCCCGTATGGTGTCGAAAATGCAGTTTTGTGGGCATCTTCCTGTGACATACGGATCTGGTGAAAGCCCGATGCCAAGTCAAACGTGGAAAAATATTTTGCACTTCCTAATTGATCCAATATTTCTGTAATGTTGGGTAGTGGGAAGGCATCGCCAATCGTTTTATCGTTCAATTTTCTATAATCGATGACTAATCTCCAGCGCTTATTTCCTTGCGAATCGGGTTTTTGAGCACAATCCATAACGGGGAGTTATATGGAGATATTGATGGTTCCACTACGTCCGTATCTAGTAGTTCTTGGTCCTGTCGATTTATTTCTTCTCGATGTATTGGTGGATATCGATACTGTTTAGTATTGATGGGTATATTATCCGTTGTAATTATCCTATGTTCCAGAACTTCGGTTGCTTCCAATGTATCTCCTGGAATATGAAACCTATCTTGATTATTACGAATCAATTTTTTAGCATTTTCCTTTTCTTCTTCGTTCAAATGTTCGAGTCGTAGTAACTCATTTATTTTATCGTATCTACTTTCCTCCGATCTTAGAACTGTATTGCACGCTGTCCTAGGAAGCGGGGCGGGGGGCGGGGGGATTTTCAAATTCTTTAATTACCATCGTTGGTGTTGTAAATACGTAATCTCTCGAAGTAGTATTTATTACTCTTATGTAACCTTTTCCTTTATGATTCCTCACAACTGCATTACCAAAATAGATTCCCTTGTTCGGCTCGATTCTTGGAATAAATCCCTCTTTTATCTCTGGATTAGCGATATTAACTGAACACGTTATTGAACTTCGCTTCGGTATAATTATTTTTTCTTTACTATCGAAGGGAATATAAATATTTCCCCATCTGATATGTTTTCCCTCATAATCTAAACGAGCCTTACAACCTGCAAAAAATTCGGATCCTAGGATTCCGTCTTGATCGATTAGCAATGAATCATCGACTATGATGAAAACCAACCGGATGGCCCGCAACCTGTATTACCGTCTGCCCTAGGGAGACCAGGCTCGTTGCCGTAATTCCTCGCACTTCGATTGATTCCTTTTCGTCGATGATGGCTGAATCGAGTAAAGCAGGTTTCTTGATAATGTTGATTTCCGATCCAGAGTCTAATAATAAACTCGTCTTAGTCTTTAGATCTGGGGAAACTATTCGTGCAGTTGGGTTCGTTGGGGAATCGTTAAATTTTATTGAAATAATTCGGAGAGGTCGCCTTCCGAATCTGAATTCAACTCCTGATGATTTTCCTTCGCCGGTTGCTTGTGCTTCACTCTTTTCCTTTTGCCTTGAGATTCTGGATTCTCTGTCTGTGACCTCGTTTGGTTGTGGGATGACTCCCCCACAATATTTAGTGGTTGTTCGTTCGATCTTATGGTCGGCATTGCGTTCGCTCTGTCTCTCGTTATGGGTGGTGGAGTCGATCTCGCGGGGGTGGCTGTCCTTGTTCTGTTTGTTGCCGTCGGCGCCGGTCGCCTGGTTGCCGCCTGTACTCTTGGGCGATTCGGCGTATCGTTCCTTCGTGGCTCGCCCCATTCTCCCGAAGGACGTGTTTGGTTTCCCGATGGTCTCGAAGCATAGGGTACGATTAATCCGGCATCTACTCGGGCTTTAAATTTGTAACAGTCTTTCACTAGATGCCCGGGTTTTTTGCAATAGTTACACGTGATATTTTGTCTTGTAGAATTCAAAAAATTCTGCGATGGAGGTAGCGATCTTCGATCTTGGCGGTTGTTCCTGATATTGTTGTTAGTGTTCGAAGGATGTGCGTTGTCGCGTCTGTAATAGTTCGAGGGTGTCGGTCGTTGGGGTCGCGTTCTATCGGTTATTTGTTTCAATTCGTGTGTTGCTTTGACGGCTTGACGATACGCATCTTCTAAAGTATGGTACCCTGCTATTTTTACTCGCACATATACCTCGTTCGGAAGTCCTTTAACGAAAGCTTCTTTCGTTTCCCAATCTATAGTATCTTGGATATCGGGGGATATGATGCCGTAGTCGCCTCTTTCTCCGTCCATTATTGCCAATCTAAGATTTCTAACGCGATCCATATAATCTAATATGTCTTCCCCGGGTCGTTGAAATATCGTTCCTAATTCCCCTTTATATTCGTTAAGAGATTTCTTTGGGCCGAATAGATCCTTTAATTTGTTTCCGAAATCGTTTAGACTCATTAATTCTGTGTCTTCGATGGCGAGGAGCGCGTGTCCACGGAGCATATTTACTAACAATTTTACCAATTGAGGTTCTTGATATCTGGAAATCATATTTCGCGCGCGCTCACAAGCTCTTAAAAAGTGGAATACCGATGGTCGATATCCGTCAAACACTGGCACCGATTCGATCGCATCTTTCAGCTTAATTGGCTGGGTATGTCCACTCGGCTGGACCGTCTCTTGTTGCGTTGTCGGCGGCGATACGGGTGTTTTAGGTTCTTGTTTTGTTTTAAGTTCGAATAAGCCGCTTTGTAATTCGGCGAGTTTTGCACTCATATCGCGAAAGTTCGCATCCCATGCTTTAAGCTTTTCCGACAATGTCAAAACCATTTCTTCGTCCAACGATTTCACAACACTCGCCATTGTTTCTTAAATATTTGTTAAATATATATATTAATCAAGATAGACTAACTAAATATTAACGACAAGACATAACTGACCTCGGTGCGAAGGAATAAAGTTATGCTACACGAAATAACTGGTAACACAATACACAAAACATTAACTAAATTAAACGAGACTTACATAAATGCAAGTCACGTATAATCAAAACAATGACTATTGAAATTCGGTAACAATACAATCCATGCTATCACATTAAAGTAGCACACGGTATTGACACACACAATATCATGAAACACAAAACAATATTACAAAACACTACTAAATAAAATTATAGTGATTAACAATTAATTAGTTATTTCAACAACACGTTACTGTTGACATTAAACCAACGCCATACCAAAGAGACACGCGAGCGACCATGTTGAAAAATTCGTCGCGCGCACATACAAATAACAGCCAATGCAATACAATACAGCATCATAATAGCAATGTTAGGTACTAATAAAAAAAAAAAAAAAAAAAAAAAAAAAAAAACAAGGAAAAGGGGGAGAGAGTTAAGGAAAATATATATAATAAATAACAACTAACATAATTATAACATATTATATATATTATATTATATACAGGGATACAGTATTCGTACAAAGGAACAGATCCAAACGAAAATTATATATATAAAAAAAAATAAATAATATATATATGTAATATCGTGATATAATATATTTACAAGGAATGGATGATACAGATGTTAATCGGACAGAAAAAGACGATTGTTGTTCAACCTGAACTATTCACACCAAACGTACAGAAAACAGCACAACTAAATAATTAGATAACGACTCGACTTTCACAAAATGCAATCAACACTCTCTCGGCAACGCCACTCGCAAACTCTGTTTGTTGATTCCTTTTCTCCCGTCCCTTGGCAACCGCTCGTGGCCAAGATCACGTAGGTCTCCTCTTTCCAAAACTACGCGACTAAAAACAAACGCCTCGGCTCTCGCGACATTCCACGCGGATCACCCGCCAACTCCCAGGCCTCTCACTCACGATACTACATATATACATTAACTATTTTTATATGTGTGTACAGAACTGATGGCGAACTCATCAACCATTTTCTGAACGACGGATGGAACAACATGAATAGCAATTCACACAGTGGAACTGTAAAGTATTTGTACGAAACCAAATACTGATGCTATCCACCTGTAAACAAACAATATTTATAACTATGCATATAATTTTCACTTATGTTCACCACTATATATATATATATATACTCGAAGACAAGGTACATTTGTGATATTTATTCCTATTGATGATATATACTTATATATTTATAACAATAAAACAAATCTCATTTATACTACTTGCCAATACGTACGCATATATGTATGTCGGATCACGATTCGAATTTTGGGCGCGCGACGACTCTTCATGTGGACTAGCCATCGTTTCACAAAGCCGAGATTTTATTTACACGTATATACAGGTCTATCACTAAGCTTAACAAATAATAAGTACAACTAATAATAAGTCTAACAAACACTAAGACTAATGAATAATACGATCTACGAATAATTAAATTAAATTAAATAATACTATTAGCAATGTTTGAGTTCAAACGAATCCACGGTCACCGGGATAACTCCTTACTAAGCGAAACTAACTTAGACGCAAATGCGATCGTCGAAAATGCTCGATGTATCACTCTCCAAGGCAATCGCAAGAATGCCAGCCTCGTGGTGATTTTTCTCCCTGTACGATTGCATTTTGTTTTGTATACCCGTTTGGAAGCATCGAGAAGGTTCCAAACGCCGTTGCTAGGCACACTCGTTGGAAGCATCGAGAAAGTTCCAAACGCCGTTGCTAGGCAGTTTCTGCCTGGAGTTTTGATTACTAATACAATGTATGTCCCATTGCATCGGCACCTCCGAGGCAACATCACACGTGGCTAGGCCCGCTCTCGAGGCCGCATGCCGCCACAACCACATTTCTCGGAAAACACATACAACCACTCCAGACCTCCGTTAGATAAAACATCCATCCCGTGACCGTGGCTACGTTCAGCGACCGATTGTCACCTCGAACCCAATCTCGCTTATTACAAATCTTAAGCAATTACAACTATAATAAAATCTAGGCTAAGGTACTAGAGGATGTTCCCAAAATTTCCAAGGAAAGGCTTCGGCTTTCCTTTCATCTCCGACATGTATATAATTACAAGCCAAGTAGTATTCATAATATTTATTTTCACTGATAACAAGTACGTAAAACCTAAAATAAATCAAAGGTTTTAACAATAAAAAAAAAACAAAAAAAAAAGAAAGAAAAAGGGGAAGAAGAAAAATAAAGAAGAAAAAAAAGGAAAGAAAAAAATATAATATTGTTAGGGAAGTGATACATTTACACTGTACATGAGAGTGTGTGTGTAAGGGCCAGAGGGCGTCAAGGCTTAGTGGAGACAAAAGACTGTTGCCAGATGTTAGCAGAATCTAGGATAGTCGGTTGGCGACCAGCGTGCGTGCAAGACGTTCTTCAGAGAGTAATATAGATGTATAACTGTTGTGTGGGAAATATAGGCAATAATTTGTATTCCCAAATCCTCGAATTTCCTTAACAAATATATATAAATATAAAATTTTCTTTTTCTATAAAAGGTTATTACTATTTCTGATAAACTCGAGAAATGAAAACATTATACCATGATACACTGACACAAAGATACACCACACAGAAGAAACTAACAGAGAACGCTTTAAGCTTGGCAAACTTACCGCCCGACGAATTTGCATACACCATAACCAAAACCCAGGACACATGGCTCTGATCGCAGGAGAAGCGATCCATATAGTCAAATGCATTCCGGTACAAGTAAAGGTACGACATACAACAAAATGCTACTCGGAACTACCCGTTTGGCAAAGGAATCGCACCACAGGAACTCCACCCGGACGTGCGCCAAACGTGGCGATATTCAGCACCATCGTCGTTGGCCACGAGCGGAAGCCACGTCATGTTCCCGGCAGAAAATCTGCAGTCTCGAACGCATTGGCGAGAGGAGCAACAGGAAAAACAATCGTCCCTGGAACAGTAAACATCCTGGGAATGATGGACAAAACACATTAACGACAATAGCGAAAAATACCGTATCAAGCTTATGGACTGGTTTTATGGAATTTGGAACTGTCAGTGCAGCAATATTTGGAATACTCGCAATATTTAAACTAATCAAAACAATAATAGATATAGCCGCACACGGATACCAGTTACGTGAAACTTACGAATGTGGAATCGCCCTATTAGGAGCAATATGCGGCTCAGTCACCCACCCGCTACGATACCTCAAAAGAAGACGAAATATCGATGATCAAACAGCACAACCTCAAGGGATATCGATAACACCGGTAGTCACTCAACTACCAACGACATCTACGTCCGCCTTGAGCGAACTCAGAGATACCATCAGTCAAATTTCCTTTGGAAATTTGAACTTCAAGGGCGGGGGTGTCACGTCCCGCGCTCCGCACACGCCGTAACAAGAACAAGAAAACCATTCTATACAAAACACGCGAATAAGGATTTGAATGCACAAACGAACACACGGCACTACGAAACGAAAGGAAGGATTAACAAAACGAGGGCGATTAACGGATCCAACCAATAAACAAAATACATATACACACAATTCAAAATAAACCAGGAAATAAGAATAACTACAAAAGGGGAAAATAATTGAAACGCCAGGAATATATATATATATATATATATATATATATGTATGTGTGCGCGTATGTTTTATATTATCGAATACTCTATAAAATAAACTACTCAAAACAATAAATAACGCAATCGAAGAATTACAAAACATTATATATATATATATATACACACACGTATTCATATGCATATTTCTCTTGGCAGTGTAGTATTCATACGAAATGAAATGTCAATTATTTATTTATCCTTTACCGGAATGTAGGCTAGTTTTAAGTATGTATCTTAGATTATCGATTTGATAGAATTCGCACACATATATATATTTCTGACAATGTAACCTTCATTTCTTTAATAATACAATATTGTATGTTTTATGTATTCGTTAAACTATTAGTTTTTGACTTCATGTATACTTTTATTTCATAAATTGATAATATTGTATTTATTGCATAGTATTGGAAGCACTGTCTCTAATATTTACTAGGTTATTACATGTTCGGCATATATGTTTATACTTATATGTAACTGTCCAAATTGATTGATTGAAATATATTTATATATATATATATGAGTCTAAAAAATTTATTGTAGCTGTGTATGTGGACGACATCCTCGTGTTTGGGACGAATGAGTGGATTGAGATATTCAAAACTAGGATTAAGGACAAATTAGATGTTAGAATGCTAGGCGTAGACACTCAATTTCTGTCCATCCACCTGAGTAAGCCAAACAGCACCACTGTAGTATTCGATCAATCTGTACAGATAGGTCAAATGCTGGATCTGTTTGACATTACTCGTGAGGTTGGGGTGGTGGGAGTGTCGACACCGCTAGCTAGAGAATGCGAGGCTGGTTTTGATATTGAACGTGATGAGCCTCTCGACAGTAAATTATATGAACAAGCTGTGGGGCACATAATGTATGTAGCTACTGTAAGTCGTCCTGATGTTGCGTGTGCAATAGGGAAACTAAGCCAAAGATGCGCGAATCCGACTGTATCCGATTGGAAAGCAGCGAAGCGGGTATTCAGATATTTACTAAAGACCAAAGACTTGAAGTTAGTATACCAAAGGACCGGGCAACCTCTGAAGGTGTTTTGCGACTCGGATTTTCCGGGTTGTACGGTAGACAGGAAATCCAGGAGCGGGTATATGTTCATACTCGCTGGTGGTGCGATATCCTGGCTATCCAAAAAACAACCGATTATAGCTCAATCGACGTGCGAAGCGGAATTTGTGGCAATGCTGGAAGCAGCAAGGGAAACAGTGTGGATTTCTTTACTGTTAAAGGAATTGGGTCAACTGTCATATTGCCATCGCCCCTGCAAGATATTCTGCGATAATATCGGAGCTATTTCATGGTCAAAGGACGAAATAGTTGCTGAGAGTTCTAAGCACGTCCAAGTGCGCTACTTTTACGTTAAGAACTGCGTATCGAGGGGGATACTAGATTATACTTATGTACCTAGTCCTGAGAATGTGGCTGACATTCTCACCAAAGGCCTAACTAGGATTAAGACCCAGCAATTTACCAAAGCTATGGGGCTTGTAGAAACTAGCGATCAAAGGGGAGTGTTGAGAAATGTTAAGTTGGTATGATCGCTGCTTACTACAAGCTAAGTTGGTACGACTTCTAACGACGCTCTTTTGTCTTAGAAGTCGACCACGTTGTTCTATTGACTTGGAGATTCCTGTGTGGTAAGACGTGTTATAAGACTGAAATATATTGGAGAAAACGAATCTAAGTGAATCGTTATTTTATAAACCCAAAACCTTATTAAATAACAATCAAAGCCATGTGTCCTGGGTTTTGGTTATGGTGTATGCAAATTCGTCGGGCGGTAAGTTTGCCAAGCTTAAAGCGTTCTCTATTAGTTTCTTCTGTGTGGTGTATCTTTGTGTCAGTGTATCATGGTATAATGTTTTCGTTTCTCGAGTTTATCAGAAATAGGAATAACCTTTTATAGAAAAAGAAAATTTTATATTTATATATATTATCTTTTTTTTCTTTCCTTTTTTTTCTTCTTTTTTTTTCTTCTTCCCCCTTTTTTTTGTTTTTTTTTTATTGTTAAAACCTTTGTTTTATTTTAGGTTTTACGTACTTGTTATCAGTGAAAATAAATATTATGAATACTACTTGGATTGTAACTATATACATATATGCGTACAAAATCCACTTCTACATGTTAGATATAATAATATAACAATACTACGTAGATTAATACACAATAAAATATCCTTTTACTCCGGTTATATTTATTACTAACTCTCAATTAATCTATCTTAATTATTTTCTAACCACTTTCTATATTTATCAGCTATTTTATTTCTTTTTGTTAATCTGCGAAATCCATGCATGTACACTTCCTTGTATGGTGATTGATTGTTCACGAGGTAAGTTGCACTTTCACTGTTTTCGTTATTCGTTGAACTAACACGTTTTACATTCAAACAGTAATTGGAACACTCGTAATAAACTTCTTTTCTTTTTCCAAGTTTCCGCTATCTGTGTCATTCGACGAACACTGCCACGCCTCCACAGCACCGTTATAACATTTAGCGATGCTGCTCTTTGCATTAAGGCAATTGAAGTTAATTCGTTCGTTTATTTTCAGCTGGTACATGGTGTCCCGCAAGCAGGGAGCCATATCATATTTTGCATGTAGACCTTCTTGTTTGATGATTACTTGTTTACAAGGTAACTTTCACTTCCCCTCTTTTAATTATTTATTGAATCGACACGTTGTATATTCAAACAATAATTGGAGTACACATAATAATTTTCCCTTTTTCTTTTTAGGTTTTCGCTATCTGTATTATTCGACGGACAGTGTTACACCTCCTTTTGATTTATCCATAATATAGTTATAACATTTAGTAACCTTGTATTTTGCACTGAGACAATTGAAACTAATTTATTCACTTATTTTAGGTAGCTGTCATACATTGTGTTCCACGAACAACGATCCATAACCTATACTTGCACGTACACTTTCTTGTATGTTGATCACTTGTTCACAAGGTAACTTTCACTTTCACTAGTTAATTGTTCATTAAGTTAACACGTTTTATATTTAAGCAATAATTGAAACACGTATAATAATTTTCCTTTTTCCTTTTAGGTGTTCGATATCTGTATTATTCGACGAACAGCACTATAACATATACTACCGCACTACGTTGCCCACTGAAATCGCTTTATTCATTGCTTATTTCGATTATGCGCTAGTTTTAACTTGTTTAAATGCACCGTTCGCGGAATCCCTTTTACTTCGATCTTGACGTTTTGGTTCTGCAAGATTTCTAGCACTTTGTATGGTCCAGTATATTGATCGGAGAATTTTCCTTTACTGGGTTCTTTTAGTAAATATATCGAATCTCCTATTTTAAAATCTTGGGGGTTGATTCGTCGGTCGTAATATTCTTTTGATCTTAGTTTGGATTTTATCAAATTTTCTCTCGCCATTCGTTGTACGGTGTTAATTTTATCGAACAGATCTTCGAGATATTCTGCGTAAGTTGGTTCCATGTTCTCTTCGATTATTACTTCACCAGTAGGTTCTCTGGCTAGATGTCCAAAAACTAATTCGTGCGGGGAGAATTTCGTTCCTTCGTGTACAGAGGTATTATAGGAAAACATAGCTAATTCTACCCATTCGTCCCAATTTTTGGAATTTTCAATGTATAATTTGAGATATTCTATCAGCACGTGGTGAGATCTTTCGATTGAACCGTTACTTTGTGGATGATATGCCGTCGTGGTATATTGTTTGATGCGGAATCTCTTTGCTACTTTCTTCATTAGTGAGGATGTAAAGTTCGTTCCTTGATCAGTGAGAATAGCTCTCGGTGACCCGAAACGACAAATAAATCGCTTTACAAAAACGTCCGCTAAGATAGGCCGAGAGGCTGAAGAGATTCCTCCTAGTGGAATCCCAATTGAGTATTTTGTTAATAAGTCTTGGATAGTTAATATATATTCGTTTCCCTTTTGGGTTTTTGGTAATGGACCTATAATATCCATACTAACCTTATCGAACGCTTTACCTGGTGTGTCTGTAAATACCATTGGTTGCTTTGCTTTTATTCTTGTGAGTTTCTTCAATTGACATTCCTTACATGTTCTTACGTAATCTTGAATTTCCTTTTTCATATTTTCCCAATAGTAATGTTGTCGTATTCTTTGATAAGTTTTTGTTATTCCTTTGTGTCCTGCTACGCTTGATTCATGTTTTTCTCGTATTATGTTGTTCCGCGCTTCCACAGATGGGGTAATTACTTCCCCAGTGCAAATGGTGATGGTTAAGGTTTTTTCCATAAATATTTCCTTTAATTTTCTGATTGTATATCGCCAGGGTATTGTTTCTCATTTACTGCGTCTAATAGAGATCTTAGCGAGTTTAATAAATTTTCTGGTGTTATTGGAATATTTCTATTTTCCTTTATCGGTAGGAATACAATGTATTTTCCAGAATCGTAATTCAATCTTGCTTTTTCTAACATTAAATCTTCATAACGAGGTAACTTTCCCGTTTCCTTCATTTCTAAGGCTCCTTTATCTATCGGATTGCCATGTATATCTATAAATACTACTTTATGGTCATTTACTCTCGCAATTGAGTCTCGGGTTTCTGAAATTCTTAGTTCCGCAATTATCGTAGGTCTCGTGTCCTTTTCTCGTTGTTGAATTAGTTCTGGAATTACAGTGGAGGTCTCTTTTTCGCTTGTTGTATCCGTGCCTTCTTTTTCTCGATTGGTTATTGCTCTATCTGTACTTACATCGATTTCTGCTAATGCTTGGTCTAAATATTTTATGGGGGTTTCTTCTATTGTAAAATGTTTTCGGGTAAAACCCTTTCCTTGATTTTTAGAATCACTGGATTGAGGCAAGACGTGTGGTTTAGCTTCGAATATGGGAGAGTCTTCGGTTGACGTATCTATTTCGAATCTTTTTGAGACAGGATAGCGAATCGGTGAGACTTCCTCTCTCTTTCTGATTGGTAAACAAACTTCCGGAGGTTTCCTAGATAATGCGTCTGCGTTTCCGTTCGCCCTGCCTTCTTTGTATACAATATCAAATTCGAAGTCCGATAACTTTAATTTCCATTTCCAAATTCTTGAAGTAGGATCTTTGATAGAATGCATCCACGCTAAAGGTTTATGATCGGTTACGATGGTAAACTTTCTTCCGTAAAGATACGGTCGGAAGTGCATTGCGCTGTAAACAATTGCCAGACACTCCTTTTCTATGGTAGAGTAGTTTCGTTCGGCGGGATTTAATAGCCTTGAGGCATACGCAATCGGCAAATCCTTTCCGATTGGCCCTTGACTCAGTACACCGCTTATTGCATATCCTGATGCGTCTGTAGTAAGGTTAAAGGGTTTAGAAAAGTCTGGATATTGCAGGATGGGTTTCGTCACTAACGCTGTCTTTAAATTATTGAATGCGTTTTCTTGATTTTCTGTCCATTTAAAGGGAGTATCTTTCTTTAATAGTTGTGTCAATGGTTTCGCGACCTTGGGGAAATCGGGTATAAATCTTCTGTAATATCCTGCTAGTCCCAGAAATCGTTTGATATTTTTCGCCCTCTTTGGTCGTGGAAATTTTGATACGGCTTCGACTTTCTTTGGGTCGGGTTTCACGCCATCCTCACTAATTATATGTCCTAAATAATTCACCTCGTGTCGTAAAAATTCGCACTTATCAGGTTGTAATCGTAATTTAGCTTTCCTCAGTCTTTCCATTAATTTATTAAATTTAATTTCGCGTTCTTGGAGAGACGTGGAATAAATCACTATGTCATCCAGATAGACGAATAGTTCTATTCCTTGCAGACCAGATAATATTGAATTCATCAAACGTTGAAATGTTGCTGGGGCATCTTTTAATCCAAAGGGCATTCTTTTGAATTGAAAATGCCCGTATGGTGTCGAAAATGCAGTTTTGTGGGCATCTTCCTGTGACATACGGATCTGGTGAAAGCCCGATGCCAAGTCAAACGTGGAAAAATATTTTGCACTTCCTAATTGATCCAATATTTCTGTAATGTTGGGTAGTGGGAAGGCATCGCCAATCGTTTTATCGTTCAATTTTCTATAATCGATGACTAATCTCCAGCGCTTATTTCCTTGCGAATCGGGTTTTTGAGCACAATCCATAACGGGGAGTTATATGGAGATATTGATGGTTCCACTACGTCCGTATCTAGTAGTTCTTGGTCCTGTCGATTTATTTCTTCTCGATGTATTGGTGGATATCGATACTGTTTAGTATTGATGGGTATATTATCCGTTGTAATTATCCTATGTTCCAGAACTTCGGTTGCTTCCAATGTATCTCCTGGAATATGAAACCTATCTTGATTATTACGAATCAATTTTTTAGCATTTTCCTTTTCTTCTTCGTTCAAATGTTCGAGTCGTAGTAACTCATTTATTTTATCGTATCTACTTTCCTCCGATCTTAGAACTGTATTGCACGCTGTCCTAGGAAGCGGGGCGGGGGGCGGGGGGATTTTCAAATTCTTTAATTACCATCGTTGGTGTTGTAAATACGTAATCTCTCGAAGTAGTATTTATTACTCTTATGTAACCTTTTCCTTTATGATTCCTCACAACTGCATTACCAAAATAGATTCCCTTGTTCGGCTCGATTCTTGGAATAAATCCCTCTTTTATCTCTGGATTAGCGATATTAACTGAACACGTTATTGAACTTCGCTTCGGTATAATTATTTTTTCTTTACTATCGAAGGGAATATAAATATTTCCCCATCTGATATGTTTTCCCTCATAATCTAAACGAGCCTTACAACCTGCAAAAAATTCGGATCCTAGGATTCCGTCTTGATCGATTAGCAATGAATCATCGACTATGATGAAAACCAACCGGATGGCCCGCAACCTGTATTACCGTCTGCCCTAGGGAGACCAGGCTCGTTGCCGTAATTCCTCGCACTTCGATTGATTCCTTTTCGTCGATGATGGCTGAATCGAGTAAAGCAGGTTTCTTGATAATGTTGATTTCCGATCCAGAGTCTAATAATAAACTCGTCTTAGTCTTTAGATCTGGGGAAACTATTCGTGCAGTTGGGTTCGTTGGGGAATCGTTAAATTTTATTGAAATAATTCGGAGAGGTCGCCTTCCGAATCTGAATTCAACTCCTGATGATTTTCCTTCGCCGGTTGCTTGTGCTTCACTCTTTTCCTTTTGCCTTGAGATTCTGGATTCTCTGTCTGTGACCTCGTTTGGTTGTGGGATGACTCCCCCACAATATTTAGTGGTTGTTCGTTCGATCTTATGGTCGGCATTGCGTTCGCTCTGTCTCTCGTTATGGGTGGTGGAGTCGATCTCGCGGGGGTGGCTGTCCTTGTTCTGTTTGTTGCCGTCGGCGCCGGTCGCCTGGTTGCCGCCTGTACTCTTGGGCGATTCGGCGTATCGTTCCTTCGTGGCTCGCCCCATTCTCCCGAAGGACGTGTTTGGTTTCCCGATGGTCTCGAAGCATAGGGTACGATTAATCCGGCATCTACTCGGGCTTTAAATTTGTAACAGTCTTTCACTAGATGCCCGGGTTTTTTGCAATAGTTACACGTGATATTTTGTCTTGTAGAATTCAAAAAATTCTGCGATGGAGGTAGCGATCTTCGATCTTGGCGGTTGTTCCTGATATTGTTGTTAGTGTTCGAAGGATGTGCGTTGTCGCGTCTGTAATAGTTCGAGGGTGTCGGTCGTTGGGGTCGCGTTCTATCGGTTATTTGTTTCAATTCGTGTGTTGCTTTGACGGCTTGACGATACGCATCTTCTAAAGTATGGTACCCTGCTATTTTTACTCGCACATATACCTCGTTCGGAAGTCCTTTAACGAAAGCTTCTTTCGTTTCCCAATCTATAGTATCTTGGATATCGGGGGATATGATGCCGTAGTCGCCTCTTTCTCCGTCCATTATTGCCAATCTAAGATTTCTAACGCGATCCATATAATCTAATATGTCTTCCCCGGGTCGTTGAAATATCGTTCCTAATTCCCCTTTATATTCGTTAAGAGATTTCTTTGGGCCGAATAGATCCTTTAATTTGTTTCCGAAATCGTTTAGACTCATTAATTCTGTGTCTTCGATGGCGAGGAGCGCGTGTCCACGGAGCATATTTACTAACAATTTTACCAATTGAGGTTCTTGATATCTGGAAATCATATTTCGCGCGCGCTCACAAGCTCTTAAAAAGTGGAATACCGATGGTCGATATCCGTCAAACACTGGCACCGATTCGATCGCATCTTTTAGCTTAATTGGCTGGGTATGTCCACTCGGCTGGACCGTCTCTTGTTGCGTTGTCGGCGGCGATACGGGTGTTTTAGGTTCTTGTTTTGTTTTAAGTTCGAATAAGCCGCTTTGTAATTCGGCGAGTTTTGCACTCATATCGCGAAAGTTCGCATCCCATGCTTTAAGCTTTTCCGACAATGTCAAAACCATTTCTTCGTCCAACGATTTCACAACACTCGCCATTGTTTCTTAAATATTTGTTAAATATATATATTAATCAAGATAGACTAACTAAATATTAACGACAAGACATAACTGACCTCGGTGCGAAGGAATAAAGTTATGCTACACGAAATAACTGGTAACACAATACACAAAACATTAACTAAATTAAACGAGACTTACATAAATGCAAGTCACGTATAATCAAAACAATGACTATTGAAATTCGGTAACAATACAATCCATGCTATCACATTAAAGTAGCACACGGTATTGACACACACAATATCATGAAACACAAAACAATATTACAAAACACTACTAAATAAAATTATAGTGATTAACAATTAATTAGTTATTTCAACAACACGTTACTGTTGACATTAAACCAACGCCATACCAAAGAGACACGCGAGCGACCATGTTGAAAAATTCGTCGCGCGCACATACAAATAACAGCCAATGCAATACAATACAGCATCATAATAGCAATGTTAGGTACTAATAAAAAAAAAAAAAAAAAAAAAAAAAAAAAACAAGGAAAAGGGGGAGAGAGTTAAGGAAAATATATATAATAAATAACAACTAACATAATTATAACATATTATATATATTATATTATATACAGGGATACAGTATTCGTACAAAGGAACAGATCCAAACGAAAATTATATATATAAAAAAAAATAAATAATATATATATGTAATATCGTGATATAATATATTTACAAGGAATGGATGATACAGATGTTAATCGGACAGAAAAAGACGATTGTTGTTCAACCTGAACTATTCACACCAAACGTACAGAAAACAGCACAACTAAATAATTAGATAACGACTCGACTTTCACAAAATGCAATCAACACTCTCTCGGCAACGCCACTCGCAAACTCTGTTTGTTGATTCCTTTTCTCCCGTCCCTTGGCAACCGCTCGTGGCCAAGATCACGTAGGTCTCCTCTTTCCAAAACTACGCGACTAAAAACAAACGCCTCGGCTCTCGCGACATTCCACGCGGATCACCCGCCAACTCCCAGGCCTCTCACTCACGATACTACATATATACATTAACTATTTTTATATGTGTGTACAGAACTGATGGCGAACTCATCAACCATTTTCTGAACGACGGATGGAACAACATGAATAGCAATTCACACAGTGGAACTGTAAAGTATTTGTACGAAACCAAATACTGATGCTATCCACCTGTAAACAAACAATATTTATAACTATGCATATAATTTTCACTTATGTTCACCACTATATATATATATATATACTCGAAGACAAGGTACATTTGTGATATTTATTCCTATTGATGATATATACTTATATATTTATAACAATAAAACAAATCTCATTTATACTACTTGCCAATACGTACGCATATATGTATGTCGGATCACGATTCGAATTTTGGGCGCGCGACGACTCTTCATGTGGACTAGCCATCGTTTCACAAAGCCGAGATTTTATTTACACGTATATACAGGTCTATCACTAAGCTTAACAAATAATAAGTACAACTAATAATAAGTCTAACAAACACTAAGACTAATGAATAATACGATCTACGAATAATTAAATTAAATTAAATAATACTATTAGCAATGTTTGAGTTCAAACGAATCCACGGTCACCGGGATAACTCCTTACTAAGCGAAACTAACTTAGACGCAAATGCGATCGTCGAAAATGCTCGATGTATCACTCTCCAAGGCAATCGCAAGAATGCCAGCCTCGTGGTGATTTTTCTCCCTGTACGATTGCATTTTGTTTTGTATACCCGTTTGGAAGCATCGAGAAGGTTCCAAACGCCGTTGCTAGGCACACTCGTTGGAAGCATCGAGAAAGTTCCAAACGCCGTTGCTAGGCAGTTTCTGCCTGGAGTTTTGATTACTAATACAATGTATGTCCCATTGCATCGGCACCTCCGAGGCAACATCACACGTGGCTAGGCCCGCTCTCGAGGCCGCATGCCGCCACAACCACATTTCTCGGAAAACACATACAACCACTCCAGACCTCCGTTAGATAAAACATCCATCCCGTGACCGTGGCTACGTTCAGCGACCGATTGTCACCTCGAACCCAATCTCGCTTATTACAAATCTTAAGCAATTACAACTATAATAAAATCTAGGCTAAGGTACTAGAGGATGTTCCCAAAATTTCCAAGGAAAGGCTTCGGCTTTCCTTTCATCTCCGACATGCATATAATTACAAGCCAAGTAGTATTCATAATATTTATTTTCACTGATAACAAGTACGTAAAACCTAAAATAAATCAAAGGTTTTAACAATAAAAAAAAAACAAAAAAAAAAGAAAGAAAAAGGGGAAGAAGAAAAATAAAGAAGAAAAAAAAGGAAAGAAAAAAAATATAATATTGTTAGGGAAGTGATACATTTACACTGTACATGAGAGTGTGTGTGTAAGGGCCAGAGGGCGTCAAGGCTTAGTGGAGACAAAAGACTGTTGCCAGATGTTAGCAGAATCTAGGATAGTCGGTTGGCGACCAGCGTGCGTGCAAGACGTTCTTCAGAGAGTAATATAGATGTATAACTGTTGTGTGGGAAATATAGGCAATAATTTGTATTCCCAAATCCTCGAATTTCCTTAACAAATATATATAAATATAAAATTTTCTTTTTCTATAAAAGGTTATTACTATTTCTGATAAACTCGAGAAATGAAAACATTATACCATGATACACTGACACAAAGATACACCACACAGAAGAAACTAACAGAGAACGCTTTAAGCTTGGCAAACTTACCGCCCGACGAATTTGCATACACCATAACCAAAACCCAGGACACATGGCTCTGATCGCAGGAGAAGCGATCCATATAGTCAAATGCATTCCGGTACAAGTAAAGGTACGACATACAACAAAATGCTACTCGGAACTACCCGTTTGGCAAAGGAATCGCACCACAGGAACTCCACCCGGACGTGCGCCAAACGTGGCGATATTCAGCACCATCGTCGTTGGCCACGAGCGGAAGCCACGTCATGTTCCCGGCAGAAAATCTGCAGTCTCGAACGCATTGGCGAGAGGAGCAACAGGAAAAACAATCGTCCCTGGAACAGTAAACATCCTGGGAATGATGGACAAAACACATTAACGACAATAGCGAAAAATACCGTATCAAGCTTATGGACTGGTTTTATGGAATTTGGAACTGTCAGTGCAGCAATATTTGGAATACTCGCAATATTTAAACTAATCAAAACAATAATAGATATAGCCGCACACGGATACCAGTTACGTGAAACTTACGAATGTGGAATCGCCCTATTAGGAGCAATATGCGGCTCAGTCACCCACCCGCTACGATACCTCAAAAGAAGACGAAATATCGATGATCAAACAGCACAACCTCAAGGGATATCGATAACACCGGTAGTCACTCAACTACCAACGACATCTACGTCCGCCTTGAGCGAACTCAGAGATACCATCAGTCAAATTTCCTTTGGAAATTTGAACTTCAAGGGCGGGGGTGTCACGTCCCGCGCTCCGCACATGCCGTAACAAGAACAAGAAAACCATTCTATACAAAACACGCGAATAAGGATTTGAATGCACAAACGAACACACGGCACTACGAAACGAAAGGAAGGATTAACAAAACGAGGGCGATTAACGGATCCAACCAATAAACAAAATACATATACACACAATTCAAAATAAACCAGGAAATAAGAATAACTACAAAAGGGGAAAATAATTGAAACGCCAGGAATATATATATATATATATATATATATGTATGTGTGCGCGTATGTTTTATATTATCGAATACTCTATAAAATAAACTACTCAAAACAATAAATAACGCAATCGAAGAATTACAAAACATTATATATATATATATATATACACACACGTATTCATATGCATATTTCTCTTGGCAGTGTAGTATTCATACGAAATGAAATGTCAATTATTTATTTATCCTTTACCGGAATGTAGGCTAGTTTTAAGTATGTATCTTAGATTATCGATTTGATAGAATTCGCACACATATATATATTTCTGACAATGTAACCTTCATTTCTTTAATAATACAATATTGTATGTTTTATGTATTCGTTAAACTATTAGTTTTTGACTTCATGTATACTTTTATTTCATAAATTGATAATATTGTATTTATTGCATAGTATTGGAAGCACTGTCTCTAATATTTACTAGGTTATTACATGTTCGGCATATATGTTTATACTTATATGTAACTGTCCAAATTGATTGATTGAAATATATTTATATATATATATATATGAGTCTAAAAAATTTATTGTAGCTGTGTATGTGGACGACATCCTCGTGTTTGGGACGAATGAGTGGATTGAGATATTCAAAACTAGGATTAAGGACAAATTAGATGTTAGAATGCTAGGCGTAGACACTCAATTTCTGTCCATCCACCTGAGTAAGCCAAACAGCACCACTGTAGTATTCGATCAATCTGTACAGATAGGTCAAATGCTGGATCTGTTTGACATTACTCGTGAGGTTGGGGTGGTGGGAGTGTCGACACCGCTAGCTAGAGAATGCGAGGCTGGTTTTGATATTGAACGTGATGAGCCTCTCGACAGTAAATTATATGAACAAGCTGTGGGGCACATAATGTATGTAGCTACTGTAAGTCGTCCTGATGTTGCGTGTGCAATAGGGAAACTAAGCCAAAGATGCGCGAATCCGACTGTATCCGATTGGAAAGCAGCGAAGCGGGTATTCAGATATTTACTAAAGACCAAAGACTTGAAGTTAGTATACCAAAGGACCGGGCAACCTCTGAAGGTGTTTTGCGACTCGGATTTTCCGGGTTGTACGGTAGACAGGAAATCCAGGAGCGGGTATATGTTCATACTCGCTGGTGGTGCGATATCCTGGCTATCCAAAAAACAACCGATTATAGCTCAATCGACGTGCGAAGCGGAATTTGTGGCAATGCTGGAAGCAGCAAGGGAAACAGTGTGGATTTCTTTACTGTTAAAGGAATTGGGTCAACTGTCATATTGCCATCGCCCCTGCAAGATATTCTGCGATAATATCGGAGCTATTTCATGGTCAAAGGACGAAATAGTTGCTGAGAGTTCTAAGCACGTCCAAGTGCGCTACTTTTACGTTAAGAACTGCGTATCGAGGGGGATACTAGATTATACTTATGTACCTAGTCCTGAGAATGTGGCTGACATTCTCACCAAAGGCCTAACTAGGATTAAGACCCAGCAATTTACCAAAGCTATGGGGCTTGTAGAAACTAGCGATCAAAGGGGAGTGTTGAGAAATGTTAAGTTGGTATGATCGCTGCTTACTACAAGCTAAGTTGGTACGACTTCTAACGACGCTCTTTTGTCTTAGAAGTCGACCACGTTGTTCTATTGACTTGGAGATTCCTGTGTGGTAAGAGGTGTTATAAGACTGAAATATATTGGAGAAAACGAATCTAAGTGAATCGTTATTTTATAAACCCAAAACCTTATTAAATAACAATCAAAGCCATGTGTCCTGGGTTTTGGTTATGGTGTATGCAAATTCGTCGGGCGGTAAGTTTGCCAAGCTTAAAGCGTTCTCTATTAGTTTCTTCTGTGTGGTGTATCTTTGTGTCAGTGTATCATGGTATAATGTTTTCGTTTCTCGAGTTTATCAGAAATAGGAATAACCTTTTATAGAAAAAGAAAATTTTATATTTATATATATTATATTTTTTTTCTTTCCTTTTTTTTCTTCTTTTTTTTTTCTTCTTCCCCCTTTTTTTTGTTTTTTTTTTATTGTTAAAACCTTTGTTTTATTTTAGGTTTTACGTACTTGTTATCAGTGAAAATAAATATTATGAATACTACTTGGATTGTAACTATATACATATATGCGTACAAAATCCACTTCTACATGTTAGATATAATAATATAACAATACTACGTAGATTAATACACAATAAAATATCCTTTTACTCCGGTTATATTTATTACTAACTCTCAATTAATCTATCTTAATTATTTTCTAACCACTTTCTATATTTATCAGCTATTTTATTTCTTTTTGTTAATCTGCGAAATCCATGCATGTACACTTCCTTGTATGGTGATTGATTGTTCACGAGGTAAGTTGCACTTTCACTGTTTTCGTTATTCGTTGAACTAACACGTTTTACATTCAAACAGTAATTGGAACACTCGTAATAAACTTCTTTTCTTTTTCCAAGTTTCCGCTATCTGTGTCATTCGACGAACACTGCCACGCCTCCACAGCACCGTTATAACATTTAGCGATGCTGCTCTTTGCATTAAGGCAATTGAAGTTAATTCGTTCGTTTATTTTCAGCTGGTACATGGTGTCCCGCAAGCAGGGAGCCATATCATATTTTGCATGTAGACCTTCTTGTTTGATGATTACTTGTTTACAAGGTAACTTTCACTTCCCCTCTTTTAATTATTTATTGAATCGACACGTTGTATATTCAAACAATAATTGGAGTACACATAATAATTTTCCCTTTTTCTTTTTAGGTTTTCGCTATCTGTATTATTCGACGGACAGTGTTACACCTCCTTTTGATTTATCCATAATATAGTTATAACATTTAGTAACCTTGTATTTTGCACTGAGACAATTGAAACTAATTTATTCACTTATTTTAGGTAGCTGTCATACATTGTGTTCCACGAACAACGATCCATAACCTATACTTGCACGTACACTTTCTTGTATGTTGATCACTTGTTCACAAGGTAACTTTCACTTTCACTAGTTAATTGTTCATTAAGTTAACACGTTTTATATTTAAGCAATAATTGAAACACGTATAATAATTTTCCTTTTTCCTTTTAGGTGTTCGATATCTGTATTATTCGACGAACAGCACTATAACATATACTACCGCACTACGTTGCCCACTGAAATCGCTTTATTCATTGCTTATTTCGATTATGCGCTAGTTTTAACTTGTTTAAATGCACCGTTCGCGGAATCCCTTTTACTTCGATCTTGACGTTTTGGTTCTGCAAGATTTCTAGCACTTTGTATGGTCCAGTATATTGATCGGAGAATTTTCCTTTACTGGGTTCTTTTAGTAAATATATCGAATCTCCTATTTTAAAATCTTGGGGGTTGATTCGTCGGTCGTAATATTCTTTTGATCTTAGTTTGGATTTTATCAAATTTTCTCTCGCCATTCGTTGTACGGTGTTAATTTTATCGAACAGATCTTCGAGATATTCTGCGTAAGTTGGTTCCATGTTCTCTTCGATTATTACTTCACCAGTAGGTTCTCTGGCTAGATGTCCAAAAACTAATTCGTGCGGGGAGAATTTCGTTCCTTCGTGTACAGAGGTATTATAGGAAAACATAGCTAATTCTACCCATTCGTCCCAATTTTTGGAATTTTCAATGTATAATTTGAGATATTCTATCAGCACGTGGTGAGATCTTTCGATTGAACCGTTACTTTGTGGATGATATGCCGTCGTGGTATATTGTTTGATGCGGAATCTCTTTGCTACTTTCTTCATTAGTGAGGATGTAAAGTTCGTTCCTTGATCAGTGAGAATAGCTCTCGGTGACCCGAAACGACAAATAAATCGCTTTACAAAAACGTCCGCTAAGATAGGCCGAGAGGCTGAAGAGATTCCTCCTAGTGGAATCCCAATTGAGTATTTTGTTAATAAGTCTTGGATAGTTAATATATATTCGTTTCCCTTTTGGGTTTTTGGTAATGGACCTATAATATCCATACTAACCTTATCGAACGCTTTACCTGGTGTGTCTGTAAGTACCATTGGTTGCTTTGCTTTTATTCTTGTGAGTTTCTTCAATTGACATTCCTTACATGTTCTTACGTAATCTTGAATTTCCTTTTTCATATTTTCCCAATAGTAATGTTGTCGTATTCTTTGATAAGTTTTTGTTATTCCTTTGTGTCCTGCTACGCTTGATTCATGTTTTTCTCGTATTATGTTGTTCCGCGCTTCCACAGATGGGGTAATTACTTCCCCGGTGCAAATGGTGATGGTTAAGGTTTTTTCCATAAATATTTCCTTTAATTTTCTGATTGTATATCGCCAGGGTATTGTTTCTCATTTACTGCGTCTAATAGAGATCTTAGCGAGTTTAATAAATTTTCTGGTGTTATTGGAATATTTCTATTTTCTTTTATCGGTAGGAATACAATGTATTTTCCAGAATCGTAATTCAATCTTGCTTTTTCTAACATTAAATCTTCATAACGAGGTAACTTTCCCGTTTCCTTCATTTCTAAGGCTCCTTTATCTATCGGATTGCCATGTATATCTATAAATACTACTTTATGGTCATTTACTCTCGCAATTGAGTCTCGGGTTTCTGAAATTCTTAGTTCCGCAATTATCGTAGGTCTCGTGTACTTTTCTCGTTGTTGAATTAGTTCTGGAATTACAGTGGAGGTCTCTTTTTCGCTTGTTGTATCCGTGCCTTCTTTTTCTCGATTGGTTATTGCTCTATCTGTACTTACATCGATTTCTGCTAATGCTTGGTCTAAATATTTTATGGGGGTTTCTTCTATTGTAAAATGTTTTCGGGTAAAACCCTTTCCTTGATTTTTAGAATCACTGGATTGAGGCAAGACGTGTGGTTTAGCTTCGAATATGGGAGAGTCTTCGGTTGACGTATCTATTTCGAATCTTTTTGAGACAGGATAGCGAATCGGTGAGACTTCCTCTCTCTTTCTGATTGGTAAACAAACTTCCGGAGGTTTCCTAGATAATGCGTCTGCGTTTCCGTTCGCCCTGCCTTCTTTGTATACAATATCAAATTCGAAGTCCGATAACTTTAATTTCCATTTCCAAATTCTTGAAGTAGGATCTTTGATAGAATGCATCCACGCTAAAGGTTTATGATCGGTTACGATGGTAAACTTTCTTCCGTAAAGATACGGTCGGAAGTGCATTGCGCTGTAAACAATTGCCAGACACTCCTTTTCTATGGTAGAGTAGTTTCGTTCGGCGGGATTTAATAGCCTTGAGGCATACGCAATCGGCAAATCCTTTCCGATTGGCCCTTGACTCAGTACACCGCTTATTGCATATCCTGATGCGTCTGTAGTAAGGTTAAAGGGTTTAGAAAAGTCTGGATATTGCAGGATGGGTTTCGTCACTAACGCTGTCTTTAAATTATTGAATGCGTTTTCTTGATTTTCTGTCCATTTAAAGGGAGTATCTTTCTTTAATAGTTGTGTCAATGGTTTCGCGACCTTGGGGAAATCGGGTATAAATCTTCTGTAATATCCTGCTAGTCCCAGAAATCGTTTGATATTTTTCGCCCTCTTTGGTCGTGGAAATTTTGATACGGCTTCGACTTTCTTTGGGTCGGGTTTCACGCCATCCTCACTAATTATATGTCCTAAATAATTCACCTCGTGTCGTAAAAATTCGCACTTATCAGGTTGTAATCGTAATTTAGCTTTCCTCAGTCTTTCCATTAATTTATTAAATTTAATTTCGCGTTCTTGGAGAGACGTGGAATAAATCACTATGTCATCCAGATAGACGAATAGTTCTATTCCTTGCAGACCAGATAATATTGAATTCATCAAACGTTGAAATGTTGCTGGGGCATCTTTTAATCCAAAGGGCATTCTTTTGAATTGAAAATGCCCGTATGGTGTCGAAAATGCAGTTTTGTGGGCATCTTCCTGTGACATACGGATCTGGTGAAAGCCCGATGCCAAGTCAAACGTGGAAAAATATTTTGCACTTCCTAATTGATCCAATATTTCTGTAATGTTGGGTAGTGGGAAGGCATCGCCAATCGTTTTATCGTTCAATTTTCTATAATCGATGACTAATCTCCAGCGCTTATTTCCTTGCGAATCGGGTTTTTGAGCACAATCCATAACGGGGAGTTATATGGAGATATTGATGGTTCCACTACGTCCGTATCTAGTAGTTCTTGGTCCTGTCGATTTATTTCTTCTCGATGTATTGGTGGATATCGATACTGTTTAGTATTGATGGGTATATTATCCGTTGTAATTATCCTATGTTCCAGAACTTCGGTTGCTTCCAATGTATCTCCTGGAATATGAAACCTATCTTGATTATTACGAATCAATTTTTTAGCATTTTCCTTTTCTTCTTCGTTCAAATGTTCGAGTCGTAGTAACTCATTTATTTTATCGTATCTACTTTCCTCCGATCTTAGAACTGTATTGCACGCTGTCCTAGGAAGCGGGGCGGGGGGCGGGGGGATTTTCAAATTCTTTAATTACCATCGTTGGTGTTGTAAATACGTAATCTCTCGAAGTAGTATTTATTACTCTTATGTAACCTTTTCCTTTATGATTCCTCACAACTGCATTACCAAAATAGATTCCCTTGTTCGGCTCGATTCTTGGAATAAATCCCTCTTTTATCTCTGGATTAGCGATATTAACTGAACACGTTATTGAACTTCGCTTCGGTATAATTATTTTTTCTTTACTATCGAAGGGAATATAAATATTTCTCCATCTGATATGTTTTCCCTCATAATCTAAACGAGCCTTACAACCTGCAAAAAATTCGGATCCTAGGATTCCGTCTTGATCGATTAGCAATGAATCATCGACTATGATGAAAACCAACCGGATGGCCCGCAACCTGTATTACCGTCTGCCCTAGGGAGACCAGGCTCGTTGCCGTAATTCCTCGCACTTCGATTGATTCCTTTTCGTCGATGATGGCTGAATCGAGTAAAGCAGGTTTCTTGATAATGTTGATTTCCGATCCAGAGTCTAATAATAAACTCGTCTTAGTCTTTAGATCTGGGGAAACTATTCGTGCAGTTGGGTTCGTTGGGGAATCGTTAAATTTTATTGAAATAATTCGGAGAGGTCGCCTTCCGAATCTGAATTCAACTCCTGATGATTTTCCTTCGCCGGTTGCTTGTGCTTCACTCTTTTCCTTTTGCCTTGAGATTCTGGATTCTCTGTCTGTGACCTCGTTTGGTTGTGGGATGACTCCCCCACAATATTTAGTGGTTGTTCGTTCGATCTTATGGTCGGCATTGCGTTCGCTCTGTCTCTCGTTATGGGTGGTGGAGTCGATCTCGCGGGGGTGGCTGTCCTTGTTCTGTTTGTTGCCGTCGGCGCCGGTCGCCTGGTTGCCGCCTGTACTCTTGGGCGATTCGGCGTATCGTTCCTTCGTGGCTCGCCCCATTCTCCCGAAGGACGTGTTTGGTTTCCCGATGGTCTCGAAGCATAGGGTACGATTAATCCGGCATCTACTCGGGCTTTAAATTTGTAACAGTCTTTCACTAGATGCCCGGGTTTTTTGCAATAGTTACACGTGATATTTTGTCTTGTAGAATTCAAAAAATTCTGCGATGGAGGTAGCGATCTTCGATCTTGGCGGTTGTTCCTGATATTGTTGTTAGTGTTCGAAGGATGTGCGTTGTCGCGTCTGTAATAGTTCGAGGGTGTCGGTCGTTGGGGTCGCGTTCTATCGGTTATTTGTTTCAATTCGTGTGTTGCTTTGACGGCTTGACGATACGCATCTTCTAAAGTATGGTACCCTGCTATTTTTACTCGCACATATACCTCGTTCGGAAGTCCTTTAACGAAAGCTTCTTTCGTTTCCCAATCTATAGTATCTTGGATATCGGGGGATATGATGCCGTAGTCGCCTCTTTCTCCGTCCATTATTGCCAATCTAAGATTTCTAACGCGATCCATATAATCTAATATGTCTTCCCCGGGTCGTTGAAATATCGTTCCTAATTCCCCTTTATATTCGTTAAGAGATTTCTTTGGGCCGAATAGATCCTTTAATTTGTTTCCGAAATCGTTTAGACTCATTAATTCTGTGTCTTCGATGGCGAGGAGCGCGTGTCCACGGAGCATATTTACTAACAATTTTACCAATTGAGGTTCTTGATATCTGGAAATCATATTTCGCGCGCGCTCACAAGCTCTTAAAAAGTGGAATACCGATGGTCGATATCCGTCAAACACTGGCACCGATTCGATCGCATCTTTTAGCTTAATTGGCTGGGTATGTCCACTCGGCTGGACCGTCTCTTGTTGCGTTGTCGGCGGCGATACGGGTGTTTTAGGTTCTTGTTTTGTTTTAAGTTCGAATAAGCCGCTTTGTAATTCGGCGAGTTTTGCACTCATATCGCGAAAGTTCGCATCCCATGCTTTAAGCTTTTCCGACAATGTCAAAACCATTTCTTCGTCCAACGATTTCACAACACTCGCCATTGTTTCTTAAATATTTGTTAAATATATATATTAATCAAGATAGACTAACTAAATATTAACGACAAGACATAACTGACCTCGGTGCGAAGGAATAAAGTTATGCTACACGAAATAACTGGTAACACAATACACAAAACATTAACTAAATTAAACGAGACTTACATAAATGCAAGTCACGTATAATCAAAACAATGACTATTGAAATTCGGTAACAATACAATCCATGCTATCACATTAAAGTAGCACACGGTATTGACACACACAATATCATGAAACACAAAACAATATTACAAAACACTACTAAATAAAATTATAGTGATTAACAATTAATTAGTTATTTCAACAACACGTTACTGTTGACATTAAACCAACGCCATACCAAAGAGACACGCGAGCGACCATGTTGAAAAATTCGTCGCGCGCACATACAAATAACAGCCAATGCAATACAATACAGCATCATAATAGCAATGTTAGGTACTAATAAAAAAAAAAAAAAAAAAAAAAAAAAAACAAGGAAAAGGGGGAGAGAGTTAAGGAAAATATATATAATAAATAACAACTAACATAATTATAACATATTATATATATTATATTATATACAGGGATACAGTATTCGTACAAAGGAACAGATCCAAACGAAAATTATATATATAAAAAAAAATAAATAATATATATATGTAATATCGTGATATAATATATTTACAAGGAATGGATGATACAGATGTTAATCGGACAGAAAAAGACGATTGTTGTTCAACCTGAACTATTCACACCAAACGTACAGAAAACAGCACAACTAAATAATTAGATAACGACTCGACTTTCACAAAATGCAATCAACACTCTCTCGGCAACGCCACTCGCAAACTCTGTTTGTTGATTCCTTTTCTCCCGTCCCTTGGCAACCGCTCGTGGCCAAGATCACGTAGGTCTCCTCTTTCCAAAACTACGCGACTAAAAACAAACGCCTCGGCTCTCGCGACATTCCACGCGGATCACCCGCCAACTCCCAGGCCTCTCACTCACGATACTACATATATACATTAACTATTTTTATATGTGTGTACAGAACTGATGGCGAACTCATCAACCATTTTCTGAACGACGGATGGAACAACATGAATAGCAATTCACACAGTGGAACTGTAAAGTATTTGTACGAAACCAAATACTGATGCTATCCACCTGTAAACAAACAATATTTATAACTATGCATATAATTTTCACTTATGTTCACCACTATATATATATATATATACTCGAAGACAAGGTACATTTGTGATATTTATTCCTATTGATGATATATACTTATATATTTATAACAATAAAACAAATCTCATTTATACTACTTGCCAATACGTACGCATATATGTATGTCGGATCACGATTCGAATTTTGGGCGCGCGACGACTCTTCATGTGGACTAGCCATCGTTTCACAAAGCCGAGATTTTATTTACACGTATATACAGGTCTATCACTAAGCTTAACAAATAATAAGTACAACTAATAATAAGTCTAACAAACACTAAGACTAATGAATAATACGATCTACGAATAATTAAATTAAATTAAATAATACTATTAGCAATGTTTGAGTTCAAACGAATCCACGGTCACCGGGATAACTCCTTACTAAGCGAAACTAACTTAGACGCAAATGCGATCGTCGAAAATGCTCGATGTATCACTCTCCAAGGCAATCGCAAGAATGCCAGCCTCGTGGTGATTTTTCTCCCTGTACGATTGCATTTTGTTTTGTATACCCGTTTGGAAGCATCGAGAAGGTTCCAAACGCCGTTGCTAGGCACACTCGTTGGAAGCATCGAGAAAGTTCCAAACGCCGTTGCTAGGCAGTTTCTGCCTGGAGTTTTGATTACTAATACAATGTATGTCCCATTGCATCGGCACCTCCGAGGCAACATCACACGTGGCTAGGCCCGCTCTCGAGGCCGCATGCCGCCACAACCACATTTCTCGGAAAACACATACAACCACTCCAGACCTCCGTTAGATAAAACATCCATCCCGTGACCGTGGCTACGTTCAGCGACCGATTGTCACCTCGAACCCAATCTCGCTTATTACAAATCTTAAGCAATTACAACTATAATAAAATCTAGGCTAAGGTACTAGAGGATGTTCCCAAAATTTCCAAGGAAAGGCTTCGGCTTTCCTTTCATCTCCGACATGTATATAATTACAAGCCAAGTAGTATTCATAATATTTATTTTCACTGATAACAAGTACGTAAAACCTAAAATAAATCAAAGGTTTTAACAATAAAAAAAAAACAAAAAAAAAAGAAAGAAAAAGGGGAAGAAGAAAAATAAAGAAGAAAAAAAAGGAAAGAAAAAAATATAATATTGTTAGGGAAGTGATACATTTACACTGTACATGAGAGTGTGTGTGTAAGGGCCAGAGGGCGTCAAGGCTTAGTGGAGACAAAAGACTATTGCCAGATGTTAGCAGAATCTAGGATAGTCGGTTGGCGACCAGCGTGCGTGCAAGACGTTCTTCAGAGAGTAATATAGATGTATAACTGTTGTGTGGGAAATATAGGCAATAATTTGTATTCCCAAATCCTCGAATTTCCTTAACAAATATATATAAATATAAAATTTTCTTTTTCTATAAAAGGTTATTACTATTTCTGATAAACTCGAGAAATGAAAACATTATACCATGATACACTGACACAAAGATACACCACACAGAAGAAACTAACAGAGAACGCTTTAAGCTTGGCAAACTTACCGCCCGACGAATTTGCATACACCATAACCAAAACCCAGGACACATGGCTCTGATCGCAGGAGAAGCGATCCATATAGTCAAATGCATTCCGGTACAAGTAAAGGTACGACATACAACAAAATGCTACTCGGAACTACCCGTTTGGCAAAGGAATCGCACCACAGGAACTCCACCCGGACGTGCGCCAAACGTGGCGATATTCAGCACCATCGTCGTTGGCCACGAGCGGAAGCCACGTCATGTTCCCGGCAGAAAATCTGCAGTCTCGAACGCATTGGCGAGAGGAGCAACAGGAAAAACAATCGTCCCTGGAACAGTAAACATCCTGGGAATGATGGACAAAACACATTAACGACAATAGCGAAAAATACCGTATCAAGCTTATGGACTGGTTTTATGGAATTTGGAACTGTCAGTGCAGCAATATTTGGAATACTCGCAATATTTAAACTAATCAAAACAATAATAGATATAGCCGCACACGGATACCAGTTACGTGAAACTTACGAATGTGGAATCGCCCTATTAGGAGCAATATGCGGCTCAGTCACCCACCCGCTACGATACCTCAAAAGAAGACGAAATATCGATGATCAAACAGCACAACCTCAAGGGATATCGATAACACCGGTAGTCACTCAACTACCAACGACATCTACGTCCGCCTTGAGCGAACTCAGAGATACCATCAGTCAAATTTCCTTTGGAAATTTGAACTTCAAGGGCGGGGGTGTCACGTCCCGCGCTCCGCACACGCCGTAACAAGAACAAGAAAACCATTCTATACAAAACACGCGAATAAGGATTTGAATGCACAAACGAACACACGGCACTACGAAACGAAAGGAAGGATTAACAAAACGAGGGCGATTAACGGATCCAACCAATAAACAAAATACATATACACACAATTCAAAATAAACCAGGAAATAAGAATAACTACAAAAGGGGAAAATAATTGAAACGCCAGGAATATATATATATATATGTATGTGTGCGCGTATGTTTTATATTATCGAATACTCTATAAAATAAACTACTCAAAACAATAAATAACGCAATCGAAGAATTACAAAACATTATATATATATATATATATATACACACACGTATTCATATGCATATTTCTCTTGGCAGTGTAGTATTCATACGAAATGAAATGTCAATTATTTATTTATCCTTTACCGGAATGTAGGCTAGTTTTAAGTATGTATCTTAGATTATCGATTTGATAGAATTCGCACACATATATATATTTCTGACAATGTAACCTTCATTTCTTTAATAATACAATATTGTATGTTTTATGTATTCGTTAAACTATTAGTTTTTGACTTCATGTATACTTTTATTTCATAAATTGATAATATTGTATTTATTGCATAGTATTGGAAGCACTGTCTCTAATATTTACTAGGTTATTACATGTTCGGCATATATGTTTATACTTATATGTAACTGTCCAAATTGATTGATTGAAATATATTTATATATATATATATATATATGAGTCTAAAAAATTTATTGTAGCTGTGTATGTGGACGACATCCTCGTGTTTGGGACGAATGAGTGGATTGAGATATTCAAAACTAGGATTAAGGACAAATTAGATGTTAGAATGCTAGGCGTAGACACTCAATTTCTGTCCATCCACCTGAGTAAGCCAAACAGCACCACTGTAGTATTCGATCAATCTGTACAGATAGGTCAAATGCTGGATCTGTTTGACATTACTCGTGAGGTTGGGGTGGTGGGAGTGTCGACACCGCTAGCTAGAGAATGCGAGGCTGGTTTTGATATTGAACGTGATGAGCCTCTCGACAGTAAATTATATGAACAAGCTGTGGGGCACATAATGTATGTAGCTACTGTAAGTCGTCCTGATGTTGCGTGTGCAATAGGGAAACTAAGCCAAAGATGCGCGAATCCGACTGTATCCGATTGGAAAGCAGCGAAGCGGGTATTCAGATATTTACTAAAGACCAAAGACTTGAAGTTAGTATACCAAAGGACCGGGCAACCTCTGAAGGTGTTTTGCGACTCGGATTTTCCGGGTTGTACGGTAGACAGGAAATCCAGGAGCGGGTATATGTTCATACTCGCTGGTGGTGCGATATCCTGGCTATCCAAAAAACAACCGATTATAGCTCAATCGACGTGCGAAGCGGAATTTGTGGCAATGCTGGAAGCAGCAAGGGAAACAGTGTGGATTTCTTTACTGTTAAAGGAATTGGGTCAACTGTCATATTGCCATCGCCCCTGCAAGATATTCTGCGATAATATCGGAGCTATTTCATGGTCAAAGGACGAAATAGTTGCTGAGAGTTCTAAGCACGTCCAAGTGCGCTACTTTTACGTTAAGAACTGCGTATCGAGGGGGATACTAGATTATACTTATGTACCTAGTCCTGAGAATGTGGCTGACATTCTCACCAAAGGCCTAACTAGGATTAAGACCCAGCAATTTACCAAAGCTATGGGGCTTGTAGAAACTAGCGATCAAAGGGGAGTGTTGAGAAATGTTAAGTTGGTATGATCGCTGCTTACTACAAGCTAAGTTGGTACGACTTCTAACGACGCTCTTTTGTCTTAGAAGTCGACCACGTTGTTCTATTGACTTGGAGATTCCTGTGTGGTAAGACGTGTTATAAGACTGAAATATATTGGAGAAAACGAATCTAAGTGAATCGTTATTTTATAAACCCAAAACCTTATTAAATAACAATCAAAGCCATGTGTCCTGGGTTTTGGTTATGGTGTATGCAAATTCGTCGGGCGGTAAGTTTGCCAAGCTTAAAGCGTTCTCTATTAGTTTCTTCTGTGTGGTGTATCTTTGTGTCAGTGTATCATGGTATAATGTTTTCGTTTCTCGAGTTTATCAGAAATAGGAATAACCTTTTATAGAAAAAGAAAATTTTATATTTATATATATTATCTTTTTTTTCTTTCCTTTTTTTTCTTCTTTTTTTTTCTTCTTCCCCCTTTTTTTTTGTTTTTTTTTTATTGTTAAAACCTTTGTTTTATTTTAGGTTTTACGTACTTGTTATCAGTGAAAATAAATATTATGAATACTACTTGGATTGTAACTATATACATATATGCGTACAAAATCCACTTCTACATGTTAGATATAATAATATAACAATACTACGTAGATTAATACACAATAAAATATCCTTTTACTCCGGTTATATTTATTACTAACTCTCAATTAATCTATCTTAATTATTTTCTAACCACTTTCTATATTTATCAGCTATTTTATTTCTTTTTGTTAATCTGCGAAATCCATGCATGTACACTTCCTTGTATGGTGATTGATTGTTCACGAGGTAAGTTGCACTTTCACTGTTTTCGTTATTCGTTGAACTAACACGTTTTACATTCAAACAGTAATTGGAACACTCGTAATAAACTTCTTTTCTTTTTCCAAGTTTCCGCTATCTGTGTCATTCGACGAACACTGCCACGCCTCCACAGCACCGTTATAACATTTAGCGATGCTGCTCTTTGCATTAAGGCAATTGAAGTTAATTCGTTCGTTTATTTTCAGCTGGTACATGGTGTCCCGCAAGCAGGGAGCCATATCATATTTTGCATGTAGACCTTCTTGTTTGATGATTACTTGTTTACAAGGTAACTTTCACTTCCCCTCTTTTAATTATTTATTGAATCGACACGTTGTATATTCAAACAATAATTGGAGTACACATAATAATTTTCCCTTTTTCTTTTTAGGTTTTCGCTATCTGTATTATTCGACGGACAGTGTTACACCTCCTTTTGATTTATCCATAATATAGTTATAACATTTAGTAACCTTGTATTTTGCACTGAGACAATTGAAACTAATTTATTCACTTATTTTAGGTAGCTGTCATACATTGTGTTCCACGAACAACGATCCATAACCTATACTTGCACGTACACTTTCTTGTATGTTGATCACTTGTTCACAAGGTAACTTTCACTTTCACTAGTTAATTGTTCATTAAGTTAACACGTTTTATATTTAAGCAATAATTGAAACACGTATAATAATTTTCCTTTTTCCTTTTAGGTGTTCGATATCTGTATTATTCGACGAACAGCACTATAACATATACTACCGCACTACGTTGCCCACTGAAATCGCTTTATTCATTGCTTATTTCGATTATGCGCTAGTTTTAACTTGTTTAAATGCACCGTTCGCGGAATCCCTTTTACTTCGATCTTGACGTTTTGGTTCTGCAAGATTTCTAGCACTTTGTATGGTCCAGTATATTGATCGGAGAATTTTCCTTTACTGGGTTCTTTTAGTAAATATATCGAATCTCCTATTTTAAAATCTTGGGGGTTGATTCGTCGGTCGTAATATTCTTTTGATCTTAGTTTGGATTTTATCAAATTTTCTCTCGCCATTCGTTGTACGGTGTTAATTTTATCGAACAGATCTTCGAGATATTCTGCGTAAGTTGGTTCCATGTTCTCTTCGATTATTACTTCACCAGTAGGTTCTCTGGCTAGATGTCCAAAAACTAATTCGTGCGGGGAGAATTTCGTTCCTTCGTGTACAGAGGTATTATAGGAAAACATAGCTAATTCTACCCATTCGTCCCAATTTTTGGAATTTTCAATGTATAATTTGAGATATTCTATCAGCACGTGGTGAGATCTTTCGATTGAACCGTTACTTTGTGGATGATATGCCGTCGTGGTATATTGTTTGATGCGGAATCTCTTTGCTACTTTCTTCATTAGTGAGGATGTAAAGTTCGTTCCTTGATCAGTGAGAATAGCTCTCGGTGACCCGAAACGACAAATAAATCGCTTTACAAAAACGTCCGCTAAGATAGGCCGAGAGGCTGAAGAGATTCCTCCTAGTGGAATCCCAATTGAGTATTTTGTTAATAAGTCTTGGATAGTTAATATATATTCGTTTCCCTTTTGGGTTTTTGGTAATGGACCTATAATATCCATACTAACCTTATCGAACGCTTTACCTGGTGTGTCTGTAAGTACCATTGGTTGCTTTGCTTTTATTCTTGTGAGTTTCTTCAATTGACATTCCTTACATGTTCTTACGTAATCTTGAATTTCCTTTTTCATATTTTCCCAATAGTAATGTTGTCGTATTCTTTGATAAGTTTTTGTTATTCCTTTGTGTCCTGCTACGCTTGATTCATGTTTTTCTCGTATTATGTTGTTCCGCGCTTCCACAGATGGGGTAATTACTTCCCCGGTGCAAATGGTGATGGTTAAGGTTTTTTCCATAAATATTTCCTTTAATTTTCTGATTGTATATCGCCAGGGTATTGTTTCTCATTTACTGCGTCTAATAGAGATCTTAGCGAGTTTAATAAATTTTCTGGTGTTATTGGAATATTTCTATTTTCTTTTATCGGTAGGAATACAATGTATTTTCCAGAATCGTAATTCAATCTTGCTTTTTCTAACATTAAATCTTCATAACGAGGTAACTTTCCCGTTTCCTTCATTTCTAAGGCTCCTTTATCTATCGGATTGCCATGTATATCTATAAATACTACTTTATGGTCATTTACTCTCGCAATTGAGTCTCGGGTTTCTGAAATTCTTAGTTCCGCAATTATCGTAGGTCTCGTGTACTTTTCTCGTTGTTGAATTAGTTCTGGAATTACAGTGGAGGTCTCTTTTTCGCTTGTTGTATCCGTGCCTTCTTTTTCTCGATTGGTTATTGCTCTATCTGTACTTACATCGATTTCTGCTAATGCTTGGTCTAAATATTTTATGGGGGTTTCTTCTATTGTAAAATGTTTTCGGGTAAAACCCTTTCCTTGATTTTTAGAATCACTGGATTGAGGCAAGACGTGTGGTTTAGCTTCGAATATGGGAGAGTCTTCGGTTGACGTATCTATTTCGAATCTTTTTGAGACAGGATAGCGAATCGGTGAGACTTCCTCTCTCTTTCTGATTGGTAAACAAACTTCCGGAGGTTTCCTAGATAATGCGTCTGCGTTTCCGTTCGCCCTGCCTTCTTTGTATACAATATCAAATTCGAAGTCCGATAACTTTAATTTCCATTTCCAAATTCTTGAAGTAGGATCTTTGATAGAATGCATCCACGCTAAAGGTTTATGATCGGTTACGATGGTAAACTTTCTTCCGTAAAGATACGGTCGGAAGTGCATTGCGCTGTAAACAATTGCCAGACACTCCTTTTCTATGGTAGAGTAGTTTCGTTCGGCGGGATTTAATAGCCTTGAGGCATACGCAATCGGCAAATCCTTTCCGATTGGCCCTTGACTCAGTACACCGCTTATTGCATATCCTGATGCGTCTGTAGTAAGGTTAAAGGGTTTAGAAAAGTCTGGATATTGCAGGATGGGTTTCGTCACTAACGCTGTCTTTAAATTATTGAATGCGTTTTCTTGATTTTCTGTCCATTTAAAGGGAGTATCTTTCTTTAATAGTTGTGTCAATGGTTTCGCGACCTTGGGGAAATCGGGTATAAATCTTCTGTAATATCCTGCTAGTCCCAGAAATCGTTTGATATTTTTCGCCCTCTTTGGTCGTGGAAATTTTGATACGGCTTCGACTTTCTTTGGGTCGGGTTTCACGCCATCCTCACTAATTATATGTCCTAAATAATTCACCTCGTGTCGTAAAAATTCGCACTTATCAGGTTGTAATCGTAATTTAGCTTTCCTCAGTCTTTCCATTAATTTATTAAATTTAATTTCGCGTTCTTGGAGAGACGTGGAATAAATCACTATGTCATCCAGATAGACGAATAGTTCTATTCCTTGCAGACCAGATAATATTGAATTCATCAAACGTTGGAATGTTGCTGGGGCATCTTTTAATCCAAAGGGCATTCTTTTGAATTGAAAATGCCCGTATGGTGTCGAAAATGCAGTTTTGTGGGCATCTTCCTGTGACATACGGATCTGGTGAAAGCCCGATGCCAAGTCAAACGTGGAAAAATATTTTGCACTTCCTAATTGATCCAATATTTCTGTAATGTTGGGTAGTGGGAAGGCATCGCCAATCGTTTTATCGTTCAATTTTCTATAATCGATGACTAATCTCCAGCGCTTATTTCCTTGCGAATCGGGTTTTTGAGCACAATCCATAACGGGGAGTTATATGGAGATATTGATGGTTCCACTACGTCCGTATCTAGTAGTTCTTGGTCCTGTCGATTTATTTCTTCTCGATGTATTGGTGGATATCGATACTGTTTAGTATTGATGGGTATATTATCCGTTGTAATTATCCTATGTTCCAGAACTTCGGTTGCTTCCAATGTATCTCCTGGAATATGAAACCTATCTTGATTATTACGAATCAATTTTTTAGCATTTTCCTTTTCTTCTTCGTTCAAATGTTCGAGTCGTAGTAACTCATTTATTTTATCGTATCTACTTTCCTCCGATCTTAGAACTGTATTGCACGCTGTCCTAGGAAGCGGGGCGGGGGGCGGGGGGATTTTCAAATTCTTTAATTACCATCGTTGGTGTTGTAAATACGTAATCTCTCGAAGTAGTATTTATTACTCTTATGTAACCTTTTCCTTTATGATTCCTCACAACTGCATTACCAAAATAGATTCCCTTGTTCGGCTCGATTCTTGGAATAAATCCCTCTTTTATCTCTGGATTAGCGATATTAACTGAACACGTTATTGAACTTCGCTTCGGTATAATTATTTTTTCTTTACTATCGAAGGGAATATAAATATTTCCCCATCTGATATGTTTTCCCTCATAATCTAAACGAGCCTTACAACCTGCAAAAAATTCGGATCCTAGGATTCCGTCTTGATCGATTAGCAATGAATCATCGACTATGATGAAAACCAACCGGATGGCCCGCAACCTGTATTACCGTCTGCCCTAGGGAGACCAGGCTCGTTGCCGTAATTCCTCGCACTTCGATTGATTCCTTTTCGTCGATGATGGCTGAATCGAGTAAAGCAGGTTTCTTGATAATGTTGATTTCCGATCCAGAGTCTAATAATAAACTCGTCTTAGTCTTTAGATCTGGGGAAACTATTCGTGCAGTTGGGTTCGTTGGGGAATCGTTAAATTTTATTGAAATAATTCGGAGAGGTCGCCTTCCGAATCTGAATTCAACTCCTGATGATTTTCCTTCGCCGGTTGCTTGTGCTTCACTCTTTTCCTTTTGCCTTGAGATTCTGGATTCTCTGTCTGTGACCTCGTTTGGTTGTGGGATGACTCCCCCACAATATTTAGTGGTTGTTCGTTCGATCTTATGGTCGGCATTGCGTTCGCTCTGTCTCTCGTTATGGGTGGTGGAGTCGATCTCGCGGGGGTGGCTGTCCTTGTTCTGTTTGTTGCCGTCGGCGCCGGTCGCCTGGTTGCCGCCTGTACTCTTGGGCGATTCGGCGTATCGTTCCTTCGTGGCTCGCCCCATTCTCCCGAAGGACGTGTTTGGTTTCCCGATGGTCTCGAAGCATAGGGTACGATTAATCCGGCATCTACTCGGGCTTTAAATTTGTAACAGTCTTTCACTAGATGCCCGGGTTTTTTGCAATAGTTACACGTGATATTTTGTCTTGTAGAATTCAATAAATTCTGCGATGGAGGTAGCGATCTTCGATCTTGGCGGTTGTTCCTGATATTGTTGTTAGTGTTCGAAGGATGTGCGTTGTCGCGTCTGTAATAGTTCGAGGGTGTCGGTCGTTGGGGTCGCGTTCTATCGGTTATTTGTTTCAATTCGTGTGTTGCTTTGACGGCTTGACGATACGCATCTTCTAAAGTATGGTACCCTGCTATTTTTACTCGCACATATACCTCGTTCGGAAGTCCTTTAACGAAAGCTTCTTTCGTTTCCCAATCTATAGTATCTTGGATATCGGGGGATATGATGCCGTAGTCGCCTCTTTCTCCGTCCATTATTGCCAATCTAAGATTTCTAACGCGATCCATATAATCTAATATGTCTTCCCCGGGTCGTTGAAATATCGTTCCTAATTCCCCTTTATATTCGTTAAGAGATTTCTTTGGGCCGAATAGATCCTTTAATTTGTTTCCGAAATCGTTTAGACTCATTAATTCTGTGTCTTCGATGGCGAGGAGCGCGTGTCCACGGAGCATATTTACTAACAATTTTACCAATTGAGGTTCTTGATATCTGGAAATCATATTTCGCGCGCGCTCACAAGCTCTTAAAAAGTGGAATACCGATGGTCGATATCCGTCAAACACTGGCACCGATTCGATCGCATCTTTCAGCTTAATTGGCTGGGTATGTCCACTCGGCTGGACCGTCTCTTGTTGCGTTGTCGGCGGCGATACGGGTGTTTTAGGTTCTTGTTTTGTTTTAAGTTCGAATAAGCCGCTTTGTAATTCGGCGAGTTTTGCACTCATATCGCGAAAGTTCGCATCCCATGCTTTAAGCTTTTCCGACAATGTCAAAACCATTTCTTCGTCCAACGATTTCACAACACTCGCCATTGTTTCTTAAATATTTGTTAAATATATATATTAATCAAGATAGACTAACTAAATATTAACGACAAGACATAACTGACCTCGGTGCGAAGGAATAAAGTTATGCTACACGAAATAACTGGTAACACAATACACAAAACATTAACTAAATTAAACGAGACTTACATAAATGCAAGTCACGTATAATCAAAACAATGACTATTGAAATTCGGTAACAATACAATCCATGCTATCACATTAAAGTAGCACACGGTATTGACACACACAATATCATGAAACACAAAACAATATTACAAAACACTACTAAATAAAATTATAGTGATTAACAATTAATTAGTTATTTCAACAACACGTTACTGTTGACATTAAACCAACGCCATACCAAAGAGACACGCGAGCGACCATGTTGAAAAATTCGTCGCGCGCACATACAAATAACAGCCAATGCAATACAATACAGCATCATAATAGCAATGTTAGGTACTAATAAAAAAAAAAAAAAAAAAAAAAAAAAACAAGGAAAAGGGGGAGAGAGTTAAGGAAAATATATATAATAAATAACAACTAACATAATTATAACATATTATATATATTATATTATATACAGGGATACAGTATTCGTACAAAGGAACAGATCCAAACGAAAATTATATATATAAAAAAAAATAAATAATATATATATGTAATATCGTGATATAATATATTTACAAGGAATGGATGATACAGATGTTAATCGGACAGAAAAAGACGATTGTTGTTCAACCTGAACTATTCACACCAAACGTACAGAAAACAGCACAACTAAATAATTAGATAACGACTCGACTTTCACAAAATGCAATCAACACTCTCTCGGCAACGCCACTCGCAAACTCTGTTTGTTGATTCCTTTTCTCCCGTCCCTTGGCAACCGCTCGTGGCCAAGATCACGTAGGTCTCCTCTTTCCAAAACTACGCGACTAAAAACAAACGCCTCGGCTCTCGCGACATTCCACGCGGATCACCCGCCAACTCCCAGGCCTCTCACTCACGATACTACATATATACATTAACTATTTTTATATGTGTGTACAGAACTGATGGCGAACTCATCAACCATTTTCTGAACGACGGATGGAACAACATGAATAGCAATTCACACAGTGGAACTGTAAAGTATTTGTACGAAACCAAATACTGATGCTATCCACCTGTAAACAAACAATATTTATAACTATGCATATAATTTTCACTTATGTTCACCACTATATATATATATATACTCGAAGACAAGGTACATTTGTGATATTTATTCCTATTGATGATATATACTTATATATTTATAACAATAAAACAAATCTCATTTATACTACTTACCAATACGTACGCATATATGTATGTCGGATCACGATTCGAATTTTGGGCGCGCGACGACTCTTCGTGTGGACTGGCCATCGTTTCACAAAGCCGAGATTTTATTTACACGTATATACAGGTCTATCACTAAGCTTAACAAATAATAAGTACAACTAATAATCAGTCTAACAAACACTAAGCCTAATGAATAATACGATCTACGAATAATTAAATTAAATAATACTATTAGCAATGTTTGAGTTCAAACGAATCCACGGTCACCGGGATAACTCCTTACTAAGCGAAACTAACTTAGACGCAAATGCGATCGTCGAAAATGCTCGATGTATCACTCTCCAAGGCAATCGCAAGAATGCCAGCCTCGTGGTGATTTTTCTCCCTGTACGATTGCATTTTGTTTTGTATACCCGTTTGGAAGCATCGAGAAGGTTCCAAACGCCGTTGCTAGGCACACTCGTTGGAAGCATCGAGAAAGTTCCAAACGCCGTTGCTAGGCAGTTTCTGCCTGGAGTTTTGATTACTAATACAATGTATGTCCCATTGCATCGGCACCTCCGAGGCAACATCACACGTGGCTAGGCCCGCTCTCGAGGCCGCATGCCGCCACAACCACATTTCTCGGAAAACACATACAACCACTCCAGACCTCCGTTAGATAAAACATCCATCCCGTGACCGTGGCTACGTTCAGCGACCGATTGTCACCTCGAACCCAATCTCGCTTATTACAAATCTTAAGCAATTACAACTATAATAAAATCTAGGCTAAGGTACTAGAGGATGTTCCCAAAATTTCCAAGGAAAGGCTTCGGCTTTCCTTTCATCTCCGACATGTATATAATTACAAGCCAAGTAGTATTCATAATATTTATTTTCACTGATAACAAGTACGTAAAACCTAAAATAAATCAAAGGTTTTAACAATAAAAAAAAAACAAAAAAAAAAGAAAGAAAAAGGGGAAGAAGAAAAATAAAGAAGAAAAAAAAGGAAAGAAAAAAATATAATATTGTTAGGGAAGTGATACATTTACACTGTACATGAGAGTGTGTGTGTAAGGGCCAGAGGGCGTCAAGGCTTAGTGGAGACAAAAGACTATTGCCAGATGTTAGCAGAATCTAGGATAGTCGGTTGGCGACCAGCGTGCGTGCAAGACGTTCTTCAGAGAGTAATATAGATGTATAACTGTTGTGTGGGAAATATAGGCAATAATTTGTATTCCCAAATCCTCGAATTTCCTTAACAAATATATATAAATATAAAATTTTCTTTTTCTATAAAAGGTTATTACTATTTCTGATAAACTCGAGAAATGAAAACATTATACCATGATACACTGACACAAAGATACACCACACAGAAGAAACTAACAGAGAACGCTTTAAGCTTGGCAAACTTACCGCCCGACGAATTTGCATACACCATAACCAAAACCCAGGACACATGGCTCTGATCGCAGGAGAAGCGATCCATATAGTCAAATGCATTCCGGTACAAGTAAAGGTACGACATACAACAAAATGCTACTCGGAACTACCCGTTTGGCAAAGGAATCGCACCACAGGAACTCCACCCGGACGTGCGCCAAACGTGGCGATATTCAGCACCATCGTCGTTGGCCACGAGCGGAAGCCACGTCATGTTCCCGGCAGAAAATCTGCAGTCTCGAACGCATTGGCGAGAGGAGCAACAGGAAAAACAATCGTCCCTGGAACAGTAAACATCCTGGGAATGATGGACAAAACACATTAACGACAATAGCGAAAAATACCGTATCAAGCTTATGGACTGGTTTTATGGAATTTGGAACTGTCAGTGCAGCAATATTTGGAATACTCGCAATATTTAAACTAATCAAAACAATAATAGATATAGCCGCACACGGATACTAGTTACGTGAAACTTACGAATGTGGAATCGCCCTATTAGGAGCAATATGCGGCTCAGTCACCCACCCGCTACGATACCTCAAAAGAAGACGAAATATCGATGATCAAACAGCACAACCTCAAGGGATATCGATAACACCGGTAGTCACTCAACTACCAACGACATCTACGTCCGCCTTGAGCGAACTCAGAGATACCATCAGTCAAATTTCCTTTGGAAATTTGAACTTCAAGGGCGGGGGTGTCACGTCCCGCGCTCCGCACACGCCGTAACAAGAACAAGAAAACCATTCTATACAAAACACGCGAATAAGGATTTGAATGCACAAACGAACACACGGCACTACGAAACGAAAGGAAGGATTAACAAAACGAGGGCGATTAACGGATCCAACCAATAAACAAAATACATATACACACAATTCAAAATAAACCAGGAAATAAGAATAACTACAAAAGGGGAAAATAATTGAAACGCCAGGAATATATATATATATATATGTATGTGTGCGCGTATGTTTTATATTATCGAATACTCTATAAAATAAACTACTCAAAACAATAAATAACGCAATCGAAGAATTACAAAACATTATATATATATATATATACACACACGTATTCATATGCATATTTCTCTTGGCAGTGTAGTATTCATACGAAATGAAATGTCAATTATTTATTTATCCTTTACCGGAATGTAGGCTAGTTTTAAGTATGTATCTTAGATTATCGATTTGATAGAATTCGCACACATATATATATTTCTGACAATGTAACCTTCATTTCTTTAATAATACAATATTGTATGTTTTATGTATTCGTTAAACTATTAGTTTTTGACTTCATGTATACTTTTATTTCATAAATTGATAATATTGTATTTATTGCATAGTATTGGAAGCACTGTCTCTAATATTTACTAGGTTATTACATGTTCGGCATATATGTTTATACTTATATGTAACTGTCCAAATTGATTGATTGAAATATATTTATATATATATATATATGAGTCTAAAAAATTTATTGTAGCTGTGTATGTGGACGACATCCTCGTGTTTGGGACGAATGAGTGGATTGAGATATTCAAAACTAGGATTAAGGACAAATTAGATGTTAGAATGCTAGGCGTAGACACTCAATTTCTGTCCATCCACCTGAGTAAGCCAAACAGCACCACTGTAGTATTCGATCAATCTGTACAGATAGGTCAAATGCTGGATCTGTTTGACATTACTCGTGAGGTTGGGGTGGTGGGAGTGTCGACACCGCTAGCTAGAGAATGCGAGGCTGGTTTTGATATTGAACGTGATGAGCCTCTCGACAGTAAATTATATGAACAAGCTGTGGGGCACATAATGTATGTAGCTACTGTAAGTCGTCCTGATGTTGCGTGTGCAATAGGGAAACTAAGCCAAAGATGCGCGAATCCGACTGTATCCGATTGGAAAGCAGCGAAGCGGGTATTCAGATATTTACTAAAGACCAAAGACTTGAAGTTAGTATACCAAAGGACCGGGCAACCTCTGAAGGTGTTTTGCGACTCGGATTTTCCGGGTTGTACGGTAGACAGGAAATCCAGGAGCGGGTATATGTTCATACTCGCTGGTGGTGCGATATCCTGGCTATCCAAAAAACAACCGATTATAGCTCAATCGACGTGCGAAGCGGAATTTGTGGCAATGCTGGAAGCAGCAAGGGAAACAGTGTGGATTTCTTTACTGTTAAAGGAATTGGGTCAACTGTCATATTGCCATCGCCCCTGCAAGATATTCTGCGATAATATCGGAGCTATTTCATGGTCAAAGGACGAAATAGTTGCTGAGAGTTCTAAGCACGTCCAAGTGCGCTACTTTTACGTTAAGAACTGCGTATCGAGGGGGATACTAGATTATACTTATGTACCTAGTCCTGAGAATGTGGCTGACATTCTCACCAAAGGCCTAACTAGGATTAAGACCCAGCAATTTACCAAAGCTATGGGGCTTGTAGAAACTAGCGATCAAAGGGGAGTGTTGAGAAATGTTAAGTTGGTATGATCGCTGCTTACTACAAGCTAAGTTGGTACGACTTCTAACGACGCTCTTTTGTCTTAGAAGTCGACCACGTTGTTCTATTGACTTGGAGATTCCTGTGTGGTAAGACGTGTTATAAGACTGAAATATATTGGAGAAAACGAATCTAAGTGAATCGTTATTTTATAAACCCAAAACCTTATTAAATAACAATCAAAGCCATGTGTCCTGGGTTTTGGTTATGGTGTATGCAAATTCGTCGGGCGGTAAGTTTGCCAAGCTTAAAGCGTTCTCTATTAGTTTCTTCTGTGTGGTGTATCTTTGTGTCAGTGTATCATGGTATAATGTTTTCGTTTCTCGAGTTTATCAGAAATAGGAATAACCTTTTATAGAAAAAGAAAATTTTATATTTATATATATTATATTTTTTTTCTTTCCTTTTTTTTTCTTCTTTTTTTTTTCTTCTTCCCCCTTTTTTTTGTTTTTTTTTTATTGTTAAAACCTTTGTTTTATTTTAGGTTTTACGTACTTGTTATCAGTGAAAATAAATATTATGAATACTACTTGGATTGTAACTATATACATATATGCGTACAAAATCCACTTCTACATGTTAGATATAATAATATAACAATACTACGTAGATTAATACACAATAAAATATCCTTTTACTCCGGTTATATTTATTACTAACTCTCAATTAATCTATCTTAATTATTTTCTAACCACTTTCTATATTTATCAGCTATTTTATTTCTTTTTGTTAATCTGCGAAATCCATGCATGTACACTTCCTTGTATGGTGATTGATTGTTCACGAGGTAAGTTGCACTTTCACTGTTTTCGTTATTCGTTGAACTAACACGTTTTACATTCAAACAGTAATTGGAACACTCGTAATAAACTTCTTTTCTTTTTCCAAGTTTCCGCTATCTGTGTCATTCGACGAACACTGCCACGCCTCCACAGCACCGTTATAACATTTAGCGATGCTGCTCTTTGCATTAAGGCAATTGAAGTTAATTCGTTCGTTTATTTTCAGCTGGTACATGGTGTCCCGCAAGCAGGGAGCCATATCATATTTTGCATGTAGACCTTCTTGTTTGATGATTACTTGTTTACAAGGTAACTTTCACTTCCCCTCTTTTAATTATTTATTGAATCGACACGTTGTATATTCAAACAATAATTGGAGTACACATAATAATTTTCCCTTTTTCTTTTTAGGTTTTCGCTATCTGTATTATTCGACGGACAGTGTTACACCTCCTTTTGATTTATCCATAATATAGTTATAACATTTAGTAACCTTGTATTTTGCACTGAGACAATTGAAACTAATTTATTCACTTATTTTAGGTAGCTGTCATACATTGTGTTCCACGAACAACGATCCATAACCTATACTTGCACGTACACTTTCTTGTATGTTGATCACTTGTTCACAAGGTAACTTTCACTTTCACTAGTTAATTGTTCATTAAGTTAACACGTTTTATATTTAAGCAATAATTGAAACACGTATAATAATTTTCCTTTTTCCTTTTAGGTGTTCGATATCTGTATTATTCGACGAACAGCACTATAACATATACTACCGCACTACGTTGCCCACTGAAATCGCTTTATTCATTGCTTATTTCGATTATGCGCTAGTTTTAACTTGTTTAAATGCACCGTTCGCGGAATCCCTTTTACTTCGATCTTGACGTTTTGGTTCTGCAAGATTTCTAGCACTTTGTATGGTCCAGTATATTGATCGGAGAATTTTCCTTTACTGGGTTCTTTTAGTAAATATATCGAATCTCCTATTTTAAAATCTTGGGGGTTGATTCGTCGGTCGTAATATTCTTTTGATCTTAGTTTGGATTTTATCAAATTTTCTCTCGCCATTCGTTGTACGGTGTTAATTTTATCGAACAGATCTTCGAGATATTCTGCGTAAGTTGGTTCCATGTTCTCTTCGATTATTACTTCACCAGTAGGTTCTCTGGCTAGATGTCCAAAAACTAATTCGTGCGGGGAGAATTTCGTTCCTTCGTGTACAGAGGTATTATAGGAAAACATAGCTAATTCTACCCATTCGTCCCAATTTTTGGAATTTTCAATGTATAATTTGAGATATTCTATCAGCACGTGGTGAGATCTTTCGATTGAACCGTTACTTTGTGGATGATATGCCGTCGTGGTATATTGTTTGATGCGGAATCTCTTTGCTACTTTCTTCATTAGTGAGGATGTAAAGTTCGTTCCTTGATCAGTGAGAATAGCTCTCGGTGACCCGAAACGACAAATAAATCGCTTTACAAAAACGTCCGCTAAGATAGGCCGAGAGGCTGAAGAGATTCCTCCTAGTGGAATCCCAATTGAGTATTTTGTTAATAAGTCTTGGATAGTTAATATATATTCGTTTCCCTTTTGGGTTTTTGGTAATGGACCTATAATATCCATACTAACCTTATCGAACGCTTTACCTGGTGTGTCTGTAAGTACCATTGGTTGCTTTGCTTTTATTCTTGTGAGTTTCTTCAATTGACATTCCTTACATGTTCTTACGTAATCTTGAATTTCCTTTTTCATATTTTCCCAATAGTAATGTTGTCGTATTCTTTGATAAGTTTTTGTTATTCCTTTGTGTCCTGCTACGCTTGATTCATGTTTTTCTCGTATTATGTTGTTCCGCGCTTCCACAGATGGGGTAATTACTTCCCCAGTGCAAATGGTGATGGTTAAGGTTTTTTCCATAAATATTTCCTTTAATTTTCTGATTGTATATCGCCAGGGTATTGTTTCTCATTTACTGCGTCTAATAGAGATCTTAGCGAGTTTAATAAATTTTCTGGTGTTATTGGAATATTTCTATTTTCCTTTATCGGTAGGAATACAATGTATTTTCCAGAATCGTAATTCAATCTTGCTTTTTCTAACATTAAATCTTCATAACGAGGTAACTTTCCCGTTTCCTTCATTTCTAAGGCTCCTTTATCTATCGGATTGCCATGTATATCTATAAATACTACTTTATGGTCATTTACTCTCGCAATTGAGTCTCGGGTTTCTGAAATTCTTAGTTCCGCAATTATCGTAGGTCTCGTGTCCTTTTCTCGTTGTTGAATTAGTTCTGGAATTACAGTGGAGGTCTCTTTTTCGCTTGTTGTATCCGTGCCTTCTTTTTCTCGATTGGTTATTGCTCTATCTGTACTTACATCGATTTCTGCTAATGCTTGGTCTAAATATTTTATGGGGGTTTCTTCTATTGTAAAATGTTTTCGGGTAAAACCCTTTCCTTGATTTTTAGAATCACTGGATTGAGGCAAGACGTGTGGTTTAGCTTCGAATATGGGAGAGTCTTCGGTTGACGTATCTATTTCGAATCTTTTTGAGACAGGATAGCGAATCGGTGAGACTTCCTCTCTCTTTCTGATTGGTAAACAAACTTCCGGAGGTTTCCTAGATAATGCGTCTGCGTTTCCGTTCGCCCTGCCTTCTTTGTATACAATATCAAATTCGAAGTCCGATAACTTTAATTTCCATTTCCAAATTCTTGAAGTAGGATCTTTGATAGAATGCATCCACGCTAAAGGTTTATGATCGGTTACGATGGTAAACTTTCTTCCGTAAAGATACGGTCGGAAGTGCATTGCGCTGTAAACAATTGCCAGACACTCCTTTTCTATGGTAGAGTAGTTTCGTTCGGCGGGATTTAATAGCCTTGAGGCATACGCAATCGGCAAATCCTTTCCGATTGGCCCTTGACTCAGTACACCGCTTATTGCATATCCTGATGCGTCTGTAGTAAGGTTAAAGGGTTTAGAAAAGTCTGGATATTGCAGGATGGGTTTCGTCACTAACGCTGTCTTTAAATTATTGAATGCGTTTTCTTGATTTTCTGTCCATTTAAAGGGAGTATCTTTCTTTAATAGTTGTGTCAATGGTTTCGCGACCTTGGGGAAATCGGGTATAAATCTTCTGTAATATCCTGCTAGTCCCAGAAATCGTTTGATATTTTTCGCCCTCTTTGGTCGTGGAAATTTTGATACGGCTTCGACTTTCTTTGGGTCGGGTTTCACGCCATCCTCACTAATTATATGTCCTAAATAATTCACCTCGTGTCGTAAAAATTCGCACTTATCAGGTTGTAATCGTAATTTAGCTTTCCTCAGTCTTTCCATTAATTTATTAAATTTAATTTCGCGTTCTTGGAGAGACGTGGAATAAATCACTATGTCATCCAGATAGACGAATAGTTCTATTCCTTGCAGACCAGATAATATTGAATTCATCAAACGTTGAAATGTTGCTGGGGCATCTTTTAATCCAAAGGGCATTCTTTTGAATTGAAAATGCCCGTATGGTGTCGAAAATGCAGTTTTGTGGGCATCTTCCTGTGACATACGGATCTGGTGAAAGCCCGATGCCAAGTCAAACGTGGAAAAATATTTTGCACTTCCTAATTGATCCAATATTTCTGTAATGTTGGGTAGTGGGAAGGCATCGCCAATCGTTTTATCGTTCAATTTTCTATAATCGATGACTAATCTCCAGCGCTTATTTCCTTGCGAATCGGGTTTTTGAGCACAATCCATAACGGGGAGTTATATGGAGATATTGATGGTTCCACTACGTCCGTATCTAGTAGTTCTTGGTCCTGTCGATTTATTTCTTCTCGATGTATTGGTGGATATCGATACTGTTTAGTATTGATGGGTATATTATCCGTTGTAATTATCCTATGTTCCAGAACTTCGGTTGCTTCCAATGTATCTCCTGGAATATGAAACCTATCTTGATTATTACGAATCAATTTTTTAGCATTTTCCTTTTCTTCTTCGTTCAAATGTTCGAGTCGTAGTAACTCATTTATTTTATCGTATCTACTTTCCTCCGATCTTAGAACTGTATTGCACGCTGTCCTAGGAAGCGGGGCGGGGGGCGGGGGGATTTTCAAATTCTTTAATTACCATCGTTGGTGTTGTAAATACGTAATCTCTCGAAGTAGTATTTATTACTCTTATGTAACCTTTTCCTTTATGATTCCTCACAACTGCATTACCAAAATAGATTCCCTTGTTCGGCTCGATTCTTGGAATAAATCCCTCTTTTATCTCTGGATTAGCGATATTAACTGAACACGTTATTGAACTTCGCTTCGGTATAATTATTTTTTCTTTACTATCGAAGGGAATATAAATATTTCCCCATCTGATATGTTTTCCCTCATAATCTAAACGAGCCTTACAACCTGCAAAAAATTCGGATCCTAGGATTCCGTCTTGATCGATTAGCAATGAATCATCGACTATGATGAAAACCAACCGGATGGCCCGCAACCTGTATTACCGTCTGCCCTAGGGAGACCAGGCTCGTTGCCGTAATTCCTCGCACTTCGATTGATTCCTTTTCGTCGATGATGGCTGAATCGAGTAAAGCAGGTTTCTTGATAATGTTGATTTCCGATCCAGAGTCTAATAATAAACTCGTCTTAGTCTTTAGATCTGGGGAAACTATTCGTGCAGTTGGGTTCGTTGGGGAATCGTTAAATTTTATTGAAATAATTCGGAGAGGTCGCCTTCCGAATCTGAATTCAACTCCTGATGATTTTCCTTCGCCGGTTGCTTGTGCTTCACTCTTTTCCTTTTGCCTTGAGATTCTGGATTCTCTGTCTGTGACCTCGTTTGGTTGTGGGATGACTCCCCCACAATATTTAGTGGTTGTTCGTTCGATCTTATGGTCGGCATTGCGTTCGCTCTGTCTCTCGTTATGGGTGGTGGAGTCGATCTCGCGGGGGTGGCTGTCCTTGTTCTGTTTGTTGCCGTCGGCGCCGGTCGCCTGGTTGCCGCCTGTACTCTTGGGCGATTCGGCGTATCGTTCCTTCGTGGCTCGCCCCATTCTCCCGAAGGACGTGTTTGGTTTCCCGATGGTCTCGAAGCATAGGGTACGATTAATCCGGCATCTACTCGGGCTTTAAATTTGTAACAGTCTTTCACTAGATGCCCGGGTTTTTTGCAATAGTTACACGTGATATTTTGTCTTGTAGAATTCAAAAAATTCTGCGATGGAGGTAGCGATCTTCGATCTTGGCGGTTGTTCCTGATATTGTTGTTAGTGTTCGAAGGATGTGCGTTGTCGCGTCTGTAATAGTTCGAGGGTGTCGGTCGTTGGGGTCGCGTTCTATCGGTTATTTGTTTCAATTCTTGTGTTGCTTTGACGGCTTGACGATACGCATCTTCTAAAGTATGGTACCCTGCTATTTTTACTCGCACATATACCTCGTTCGGAAGTCCTTTAACGAAAGCTTCTTTCGTTTCCCAATCTATAGTATCTTGGATATCGGGGGATATGATGCCGTAGTCGCCTCTTTCTCCGTCCATTATTGCCAATCTAAGATTTCTAACGCGATCCATATAATCTAATATGTCTTCCCCGGGTCGTTGAAATATCGTTCCTAATTCCCCTTTATATTCGTTAAGAGATTTCTTTGGGCCGAATAGATCCTTTAATTTGTTTCCGAAATCGTTTAGACTCATTAATTCTGTGTCTTCGATGGCGAGGAGCGCGTGTCCACGGAGCATATTTACTAACAATTTTACCAATTGAGGTTCTTGATATCTGGAAATCATATTTCGCGCGCGCTCACAAGCTCTTAAAAAGTGGAATACCGATGGTCGATATCCGTCAAACACTGGCACCGATTCGATCGCATCTTTTAGCTTAATTGGCTGGGTATGTCCACTCGGCTGGACCGTCTCTTGTTGCGTTGTCGGCGGCGATACGGGTGTTTTAGGTTCTTGTTTTGTTTTAAGTTCGAATAAGCCGCTTTGTAATTCGGCGAGTTTTGCACTCATATCGCGAAAGTTCGCATCCCATGCTTTAAGCTTTTCCGACAATGTCAAAACCATTTCTTCGTCCAACGATTTCACAACACTCGCCATTGTTTCTTAAATATTTGTTAAATATATATATTAATCAAGATAGACTAACTAAATATTAACGACAAGACATAACTGACCTCGGTGCGAAGGAATAAAGTTATGCTACACGAAATAACTGGTAACACAATACACAAAACATTAACTAAATTAAACGAGACTTACATAAATGCAAGTCACGTATAATCAAAACAATGACTATTGAAATTCGGTAACAATACAATCCATGCTATCACATTAAAGTAGCACACGGTATTGACACACACAATATCATGAAACACAAAACAATATTACAAAACACTACTAAATAAAATTATAGTGATTAACAATTAATTAGTTATTTCAACAACACGTTACTGTTGACATTAAACCAACGCCATACCAAAGAGACACGCGAGCGACCATGTTGAAAAATTCGTCGCGCGCACATACAAATAACAGCCAATGCAATACAATACAGCATCATAATAGCAATGTTAGGTACTAATAAAAAAAAAAAAAAAAAAAAAAAAAAAAACAAGGAAAAGGGGGAGAGAGTTAAGGAAAATATATATAATAAATAACAACTAACATAATTATAACATATTATATATATTATATTATATACAGGGATACAGTATTCGTACAAAGGAACAGATCCAAACGAAAATTATATATATAAAAAAAAATAAATAATATATATATGTAATATCGTGATATAATATATTTACAAGGAATGGATGATACAGATGTTAATCGGACAGAAAAAGACGATTGTTGTTCAACCTGAACTATTCACACCAAACGTACAGAAAACAGCACAACTAAATAATTAGATAACGACTCGACTTTCACAAAATGCAATCAACACTCTCTCGGCAACGCCACTCGCAAACTCTGTTTGTTGATTCCTTTTCTCCCGTCCCTTGGCAACCGCTCGTGGCCAAGATCACGTAGGTCTCCTCTTTCCAAAACTACGCGACTAAAAACAAACGCCTCGGCTCTCGCGACATTCCACGCGGATCACCCGCCAACTCCCAGGCCTCTCACTCACGATACTACATATATACATTAACTATTTTTATATGTGTGTACAGAACTGATGGCGAACTCATCAACCATTTTCTGAACGACGGATGGAACAACATGAATAGCAATTCACACAGTGGAACTGTAAAGTATTTGTACGAAACCAAATACTGATGCTATCCACCTGTAAACAAACAATATTTATAACTATGCATATAATTTTCACTTATGTTCACCACTATATATATATATATACTCGAAGACAAGGTACATTTGTGATATTTATTCCTATTGATGATATATACTTATATATTTATAACAATAAAACAAATCTCATTTATACTACTTGCCAATACGTACGCATATATGTATGTCGGATCACGATTCGAATTTTGGGCGCGCGACGACTCTTCATGTGGACTAGCCATCGTTTCACAAAGCCGAGATTTTATTTACACGTATATACAGGTCTATCACTAAGCTTAACAAATAATAAGTACAACTAATAATAAGTCTAACAAACACTAAGACTAATGAATAATACGATCTACGAATAATTAAATTAAATTAAATAATACTATTAGCAATGTTTGAGTTCAAACGAATCCACGGTCACCGGGATAACTCCTTACTAAGCGAAACTAACTTAGACGCAAATGCGATCGTCGAAAATGCTCGATGTATCACTCTCCAAGGCAATCGCAAGAATGCCAGCCTCGTGGTGATTTTTCTCCCTGTACGATTGCATTTTGTTTTGTATACCCGTTTGGAAGCATCGAGAAGGTTCCAAACGCCGTTGCTAGGCACACTCGTTGGAAGCATCGAGAAAGTTCCAAACGCCGTTGCTAGGCAGTTTCTGCCTGGAGTTTTGATTACTAATACAATGTATGTCCCATTGCATCGGCACCTCCGAGGCAACATCACACGTGGCTAGGCCCGCTCTCGAGGCCGCATGCCGCCACAACCACATTTCTCGGAAAACACATACAACCACTCCAGACCTCCGTTAGATAAAACATCCATCCCGTGACCGTGGCTACGTTCAGCGACCGATTGTCACCTCGAACCCAATCTGCTTATTACAAATCTTAAGCAATTATAACTATAATAAAATCTAGGCTAAGGTACTAGAGGATGTTCCCAAAATTTCCAAGGAAAGGCTTCGGCTTTCCTTTCATCTCCGACATGTATATAATTACAAGCCAAGTAGTATTCATAATATTTATTTTCACTGATAACAAGTACGTAAAACCTAAAATAAATCAAAGGTTTTAACAATAAAAAAAAAACAAAAAAAAAAAAGAAAGAAAAAGGGGAAGAAGAAAAATAAAGAAGAAAAAAAAGGAAAGAAAAAAAATATAATATTGTTAGGGAAGTGATACATTTACACTGTACATGAGAGTGTGTGTGTAAGGGCCAGAGGGCGTCAAGGCTTAGTGGAGACAAAAGACTGTTGCCAGATGTTAGCAGAATCTAGGATAGTCGGTTGGCGACCAGCGTGCGTGCAAGACGTTCTTCAGAGAGTAATATAGATGTATAACTGTTGTGTGGGAAATATAGGCAATAATTTGTATTCCCAAATCCTCGAATTTCCTTAACAAATATATATAAATATAAAATTTTCTTTTTCTATAAAAGGTTATTACTATTTCTGATAAACTCGAGAAATGAAAACATTATACCATGATACACTGACACAAAGATACACCACACAGAAGAAACTAACAGAGAACGCTTTAAGCTTGGCAAACTTACCGCCCGACGAATTTGCATACACCATAACCAAAACCCAGGACACATGGCTCTGATCGCAGGAGAAGCGATCCATATAGTCAAATGCATTCCGGTACAAGTAAAGGTACGACATACAACAAAATGCTACTCGGAACTACCCGTTTGGCAAAGGAATCGCACCACAGGAACTCCACCCGGACGTGCGCCAAACGTGGCGATATTCAGCACCATCGTCGTTGGCCACGAGCGGAAGCCACGTCATGTTCCCGGCAGAAAATCTGCAGTCTCGAACGCATTGGCGAGAGGAGCAACAGGAAAAACAATCGTCCCTGGAACAGTAAACATCCTGGGAATGATGGACAAAACACATTAACGACAATAGCGAAAAATACCGTATCAAGCTTATGGACTGGTTTTATGGAATTTGGAACTGTCAGTGCAGCAATATTTGGAATACTCGCAATATTTAAACTAATCAAAACAATAATAGATATAGCCGCACACGGATACCAGTTACGTGAAACTTACGAATGTGGAATCGCCCTATTAGGAGCAATATGCGGCTCAGTCACCCACCCGCTACGATACCTCAAAAGAAGACGAAATATCGATGATCAAACAGCACAACCTCAAGGGATATCGATAACACCGGTAGTCACTCAACTACCAACGACATCTACGTCCGCCTTGAGCGAACTCAGAGATACCATCAGTCAAATTTCCTTTGGAAATTTGAACTTCAAGGGCGGGGGTGTCACGTCCCGCGCTCCGCACACGCCGTAACAAGAACAAGAAAACCATTCTATACAAAACACGCGAATAAGGATTTGAATGCACAAACGAACACACGGCACTACGAAACGAAAGGAAGGATTAACAAAACGAGGGCGATTAACGGATCCAACCAATAAACAAAATACATATACACACAATTCAAAATAAACCAGGAAATAAGAATAACTACAAAAGGGGAAAATAATTGAAACGCCAGGAATATATATATATATATATATATATATATATATATATATATATATATATATATATATATATATATATATATATATATATATATATATATATATATATGTATGTGTGCGCGTATGTTTTATATTATCGAATACTCTATAAAATAAACTACTCAAAACAATAAATAACGCAATCGAAGAATTACAAAACATTATATATATATATATATATATATATATATATATATATATATATATATATATATATATATATATATATATATATATATATATATATATATATATATATATATATATATATATATATATATATATATACACACGTATTCATATGCATATTTCTCTTGGCAGTGTAGTATTCATACGAAATGAAATGTCAATTATTTATTTATCCTTTACCGGAATGTAGGCTAGTTTTAAGTATGTATCTTAGATTATCGATTTGATAGAATTCGCACACATATATATATTTCTGACAATGTAACCTTCATTTCTTTAATAATACAATATTGTATGTTTTATGTATTCGTTAAACTATTAGTTTTTGACTTCATGTATACTTTTATTTCATAAATTGATAATATTGTATTTATTGCATAGTATTGGAAGCACTGTCTCTAATATTTACTAGGTTATTACATGTTCGGCATATATGTTTATACTTATATGTAACTGTCCAAATTGATTGATTGAAATATATTTATATATATATATATATGAGTCTAAAAAATTTATTGTAGCTGTGTATGTGGACGACATCCTCGTGTTTGGGACGAATGAGTGGATTGAGATATTCAAAACTAGGATTAAGGACAAATTAGATGTTAGAATGCTAGGCGTAGACACTCAATTTCTGTCCATCCACCTGAGTAAGCCAAACAGCACCACTGTAGTATTCGATCAATCTGTACAGATAGGTCAAATGCTGGATCTGTTTGACATTACTCGTGAGGTTGGGGTGGTGGGAGTGTCGACACCGCTAGCTAGAGAATGCGAGGCTGGTTTTGATATTGAACGTGATGAGCCTCTCGACAGTAAATTATATGAACAAGCTGTGGGGCACATAATGTATGTAGCTACTGTAAGTCGTCCTGATGTTGCGTGTGCAATAGGGAAACTAAGCCAAAGATGCGCGAATCCGACTGTATCCGATTGGAAAGCAGCGAAGCGGGTATTCAGATATTTACTAAAGACCAAAGACTTGAAGTTAGTATACCAAAGGACCGGGCAACCTCTGAAGGTGTTTTGCGACTCGGATTTTCCGGGTTGTACGGTAGACAGGAAATCCAGGAGCGGGTATATGTTCATACTCGCTGGTGGTGCGATATCCTGGCTATCCAAAAAACAACCGATTATAGCTCAATCGACGTGCGAAGCGGAATTTGTGGCAATGCTGGAAGCAGCAAGGGAAACAGTGTGGATTTCTTTACTGTTAAAGGAATTGGGTCAACTGTCATATTGCCATCGCCCCTGCAAGATATTCTGCGATAATATCGGAGCTATTTCATGGTCAAAGGACGAAATAGTTGCTGAGAGTTCTAAGCACGTCCAAGTGCGCTACTTTTACGTTAAGAACTGCGTATCGAGGGGGATACTAGATTATACTTATGTACCTAGTCCTGAGAATGTGGCTGACATTCTCACCAAAGGCCTAACTAGGATTAAGACCCAGCAATTTACCAAAGCTATGGGGCTTGTAGAAACTAGCGATCAAAGGGGAGTGTTGAGAAATGTTAAGTTGGTATGATCGCTGCTTACTACAAGCTAAGTTGGTACGACTTCTAACGACGCTCTTTTGTCTTAGAAGTCGACCACGTTGTTCTATTGACTTGGAGATTCCTGTGTGGTAAGACGTGTTATAAGACTGAAATATATTGGAGAAAACGAATCTAAGTGAATCGTTATTTTATAAACCCAAAACCTTATTAAATAACAATCAAAGCCATGTGTCCTGGGTTTTGGTTATGGTGTATGCAAATTCGTCGGGCGGTAAGTTTGCCAAGCTTAAAGCGTTCTCTATTAGTTTCTTCTGTGTGGTGTATCTTTGTGTCAGTGTATCATGGTATAATGTTTTCGTTTCTCGAGTTTATCAGAAATAGGAATAACCTTTTATAGAAAAAGAAAATTTTATATTTATATATATTATCTTTTTTTTCTTTCCTTTTTTTTCTTCTTTTTTTTTCTTCTTCCCCCTTTTTTTTGTTTTTTTTTTATTGTTAAAACCTTTGTTTTATTTTAGGTTTTACGTACTTGTTATCAGTGAAAATAAATATTATGAATACTACTTGGATTGTAACTATATACATATATGCGTACAAAATCCACTTCTACATGTTAGATATAATAATATAACAATACTACGTAGATTAATACACAATAAAATATCCTTTTACTCCGGTTATATTTATTACTAACTCTCAATTAATCTATCTTAATTATTTTCTAACCACTTTCTATATTTATCAGCTATTTTATTTCTTTTTGTTAATCTGCGAAATCCATGCATGTACACTTCCTTGTATGGTGATTGATTGTTCACGAGGTAAGTTGCACTTTCACTGTTTTCGTTATTCGTTGAACTAACACGTTTTACATTCAAACAGTAATTGGAACACTCGTAATAAACTTCTTTTCTTTTTCCAAGTTTCCGCTATCTGTGTCATTCGACGAACACTGCCACACCTCCACAGCACCGTTATAACATTTAGCGATGCTGCTCTTTGCATTAAGGCAATTGAAGTTAATTCGTTCGTTTATTTTCAGCTGGTACATGGTGTCCCGCAAGCAGGGAGCCATATCATATTTTGCATGTAGACCTTCTTGTTTGATGATTACTTGTTTACAAGGTAACTTTCACTTCCCCTCTTTTAATTATTTATTGAATCGACACGTTGTATATTCAAACAATAATTGGAGTACACATAATAATTTTCCCTTTTTCTTTTTAGGTTTTCGCTATCTGTATTATTCGACGGACAGTGTTACACCTCCTTTTGATTTATCCATAATATAGTTATAACATTTAGTAACCTTGTATTTTGCACTGAGACAATTGAAACTAATTTATTCACTTATTTTAGGTAGCTGTCATACATTGTGTTCCACGAACAACGATCCATAACCTATACTTGCACGTACACTTTCTTGTATGTTGATCACTTGTTCACAAGGTAACTTTCACTTTCACTAGTTAATTGTTCATTAAGTTAACACGTTTTATATTTAAGCAATAATTGAAACACGTATAATAATTTTCCTTTTTCCTTTTAGGTGTTCGATATCTGTATTATTCGACGAACAGCACTATAACATATACTACCGCACTACGTTGCCCACTGAAATCGCTTTATTCATTGCTTATTTCGATTATGCGCTAGTTTTAACTTGTTTAAATGCACCGTTCGCGGAATCCCTTTTACTTCGATCTTGACGTTTTGGTTCTGCAAGATTTCTAGCACTTTGTATGGTCCAGTATATTGATCGGAGAATTTTCCTTTACTGGGTTCTTTTAGTAAATATATCGAATCTCCTATTTTAAAATCTTGGGGGTTGATTCGTCGGTCGTAATATTCTTTTGATCTTAGTTTGGATTTTATCAAATTTTCTCTCGCCATTCGTTGTACGGTGTTAATTTTATCGAACAGATCTTCGAGATATTCTGCGTAAGTTGGTTCCATGTTCTCTTCGATTATTACTTCACCAGTAGGTTCTCTGGCTAGATGTCCAAAAACTAATTCGTGCGGGGAGAATTTCGTTCCTTCGTGTACAGAGGTATTATAGGAAAACATAGCTAATTCTACCCATTCGTCCCAATTTTTGGAATTTTCAATGTATAATTTGAGATATTCTATCAGCACGTGGTGAGATCTTTCGATTGAACCGTTACTTTGTGGATGATATGCCGTCGTGGTATATTGTTTGATGCGGAATCTCTTTGCTACTTTCTTCATTAGTGAGGATGTAAAGTTCGTTCCTTGATCAGTGAGAATAGCTCTCGGTGACCCGAAACGACAAATAAATCGCTTTACAAAAACGTCCGCTAAGATAGGCCGAGAGGCTGAAGAGATTCCTCCTAGTGGAATCCCAATTGAGTATTTTGTTAATAAGTCTTGGATAGTTAATATATATTCGTTTCCCTTTTGGGTTTTTGGTAATGGACCTATAATATCCATACTAACCTTATCGAACGCTTTACCTGGTGTGTCTGTAAGTACCATTGGTTGCTTTGCTTTTATTCTTGTGAGTTTCTTCAATTGACATTCCTTACATGTTCTTACGTAATCTTGAATTTCCTTTTTCATATTTTCCCAATAGTAATGTTGTCGTATTCTTTGATAAGTTTTTGTTATTCCTTTGTGTCCTGCTACGCTTGATTCATGTTTTTCTCGTATTATGTTGTTCCGCGCTTCCACAGATGGGGTAATTACTTCCCCAGTGCAAATGGTGATGGTTAAGGTTTTTTCCATAAATATTTCCTTTAATTTTCTGATTGTATATCGCCAGGGTATTGTTTCTCATTTACTGCGTCTAATAGAGATCTTAGCGAGTTTAATAAATTTTCTGGTGTTATTGGAATATTTCTATTTTCCTTTATCGGTAGGAATACAATGTATTTTCCAGAATCGTAATTCAATCTTGCTTTTTCTAACATTAAATCTTCATAACGAGGTAACTTTCCCGTTTCCTTCATTTCTAAGGCTCCTTTATCTATCGGATTGCCATGTATATCTATAAATACTACTTTATGGTCATTTACTCTCGCAATTGAGTCTCGGGTTTCTGAAATTCTTAGTTCCGCAATTATCGTAGGTCTCGTGTCCTTTTCTCGTTGTTGAATTAGTTCTGGAATTACAGTGGAGGTCTCTTTTTCGCTTGTTGTATCCGTGCCTTCTTTTTCTCGATTGGTTATTGCTCTATCTGTACTTACATCGATTTCTGCTAATGCTTGGTCTAAATATTTTATGGGGGTTTCTTCTATTGTAAAATGTTTTCGGGTAAAACCCTTTCCTTGATTTTTAGAATCACTGGATTGAGGCAAGACGTGTGGTTTAGCTTCGAATATGGGAGAGTCTTCGGTTGACGTATCTATTTCGAATCTTTTTGAGACAGGATAGCGAATCGGTGAGACTTCCTCTCTCTTTCTGATTGGTAAACAAACTTCCGGAGGTTTCCTAGATAATGCGTCTGCGTTTCCGTTCGCCCTGCCTTCTTTGTATACAATATCAAATTCGAAGTCCGATAACTTTAATTTCCATTTCCAAATTCTTGAAGTAGGATCTTTGATAGAATGCATCCACGCTAAAGGTTTATGATCGGTTACGATGGTAAACTTTCTTCCGTAAAGATACGGTCGGAAGTGCATTGCGCTGTAAACAATTGCCAGACACTCCTTTTCTATGGTAGAGTAGTTTCGTTCGGCGGGATTTAATAGCCTTGAGGCATACGCAATCGGCAAATCCTTTCCGATTGGCCCTTGACTCAGTACACCGCTTATTGCATATCCTGATGCGTCTGTAGTAAGGTTAAAGGGTTTAGAAAAGTCTGGATATTGCAGGATGGGTTTCGTCACTAACGCTGTCTTTAAATTATTGAATGCGTTTTCTTGATTTTCTGTCCATTTAAAGGGAGTATCTTTCTTTAATAGTTGTGTCAATGGTTTCGCGACCTTGGGGAAATCGGGTATAAATCTTCTGTAATATCCTGCTAGTCCCAGAAATCGTTTGATATTTTTCGCCCTCTTTGGTCGTGGAAATTTTGATACGGCTTCGACTTTCTTTGGGTCGGGTTTCACGCCATCCTCACTAATTATATGTCCTAAATAATTCACCTCGTGTCGTAAAAATTCGCACTTATCAGGTTGTAATCGTAATTTAGCTTTCCTCAGTCTTTCCATTAATTTATTAAATTTAATTTCGCGTTCTTGGAGAGACGTGGAATAAATCACTATGTCATCCAGATAGACGAATAGTTCTATTCCTTGCAGACCAGATAATATTGAATTCATCAAACGTTGAAATGTTGCTGGGGCATCTTTTAATCCAAAGGGCATTCTTTTGAATTGAAAATGCCCGTATGGTGTCGAAAATGCAGTTTTGTGGGCATCTTCCTGTGACATACGGATCTGGTGAAAGCCCGATGCCAAGTCAAACGTGGAAAAATATTTTGCACTTCCTAATTGATCCAATATTTCTGTAATGTTGGGTAGTGGGAAGGCATCGCCAATCGTTTTATCGTTCAATTTTCTATAATCGATGACTAATCTCCAGCGCTTATTTCCTTGCGAATCGGGTTTTTGAGCACAATCCATAACGGGGAGTTATATGGAGATATTGATGGTTCCACTACGTCCGTATCTAGTAGTTCTTGGTCCTGTCGATTTATTTCTTCTCGATGTATTGGTGGATATCGATACTGTTTAGTATTGATGGGTATATTATCCGTTGTAATTATCCTATGTTCCAGAACTTCGGTTGCTTCCAATGTATCTCCTGGAATATGAAACCTATCTTGATTATTACGAATCAATTTTTTAGCATTTTCCTTTTCTTCTTCGTTCAAATGTTCGAGTCGTAGTAACTCATTTATTTTATCGTATCTACTTTCCTCCGATCTTAGAACTGTATTGCACGCTGTCCTAGGAAGCGGGGCGGGGGGCGGGGGGATTTTCAAATTCTTTAATTACCATCGTTGGTGTTGTAAATACGTAATCTCTCGAAGTAGTATTTATTACTCTTATGTAACCTTTTCCTTTATGATTCCTCACAACTGCATTACCAAAATAGATTCCCTTGTTCGGCTCGATTCTTGGAATAAATCCCTCTTTTATCTCTGGATTAGCGATATTAACTGAACACGTTATTGAACTTCGCTTCGGTATAATTATTTTTTCTTTACTATCGAAGGGAATATAAATATTTCCCCATCTGATATGTTTTCCCTCATAATCTAAACGAGCCTTACAACCTGCAAAAAATTCGGATCCTAGGATTCCGTCTTGATCGATTAGCAATGAATCATCGACTATGATGAAAACCAACCGGATGGCCCGCAACCTGTATTACCGTCTGCCCTAGGGAGACCAGGCTCGTTGCCGTAATTCCTCGCACTTCGATTGATTCCTTTTCGTCGATGATGGCTGAATCGAGTAAAGCAGGTTTCTTGATAATGTTGATTTCCGATCCAGAGTCTAATAATAAACTCGTCTTAGTCTTTAGATCTGGGGAAACTATTCGTGCAGTTGGGTTCGTTGGGGAATCGTTAAATTTTATTGAAATAATTCGGAGAGGTCGCCTTCCGAATCTGAATTCAACTCCTGATGATTTTCCTTCGCCGGTTGCTTGTGCTTCACTCTTTTCCTTTTGCCTTGAGATTCTGGATTCTCTGTCTGTGACCTCGTTTGGTTGTGGGATGACTCCCCCACAATATTTAGTGGTTGTTCGTTCGATCTTATGGTCGGCATTGCGTTCGCTCTGTCTCTCGTTATGGGTGGTGGAGTCGATCTCGCGGGGGTGGCTGTCCTTGTTCTGTTTGTTGCCGTCGGCGCCGGTCGCCTGGTTGCCGCCTGTACTCTTGGGCGATTCGGCGTATCGTTCCTTCGTGGCTCGCCCCATTCTCCCGAAGGACGTGTTTGGTTTCCCGATGGTCTCGAAGCATAGGGTACGATTAATCCGGCATCTACTCGGGCTTTAAATTTGTAACAGTCTTTCACTAGATGCCCGGGTTTTTTGCAATAGTTACACGTGATATTTTGTCTTGTAGAATTCAAAAAATTCTGCGATGGAGGTAGCGATCTTCGATCTTGGCGGTTGTTCCTGATATTGTTGTTAGTGTTCGAAGGATGTGCGTTGTCGCGTCTGTAATAGTTCGAGGGTGTCGGTCGTTGGGGTCGCGTTCTATCGGTTATTTGTTTCAATTCGTGTGTTGCTTTGACGGCTTGACGATACGCATCTTCTAAAGTATGGTACCCTGCTATTTTTACTCGCACATATACCTCGTTCGGAAGTCCTTTAACGAAAGCTTCTTTCGTTTCCCAATCTATAGTATCTTGGATATCGGGGGATATGATGCCGTAGTCGCCTCTTTCTCCGTCCATTATTGCCAATCTAAGATTTCTAACGCGATCCATATAATCTAATATGTCTTCCCCGGGTCGTTGAAATATCGTTCCTAATTCCCCTTTATATTCGTTAAGAGATTTCTTTGGGCCGAATAGATCCTTTAATTTGTTTCCGAAATCGTTTAGACTCATTAATTCTGTGTCTTCGATGGCGAGGAGCGCGTGTCCACGGAGCATATTTACTAACAATTTTACCAATTGAGGTTCTTGATATCTGGAAATCATATTTCGCGCGCGCTCACAAGCTCTTAAAAAGTGGAATACCGATGGTCGATATCCGTCAAACACTGGCACCGATTCGATCGCATCTTTTAGCTTAATTGGCTGGGTATGTCCACTCGGCTGGACCGTCTCTTGTTGCGTTGTCGGCGGCGATACGGGTGTTTTAGGTTCTTGTTTTGTTTTAAGTTCGAATAAGCCGCTTTGTAATTCGGCGAGTTTTGCACTCATATCGCGAAAGTTCGCATCCCATGCTTTAAGCTTTTCCGACAATGTCAAAACCATTTCTTCGTCCAACGATTTCACAACACTCGCCATTGTTTCTTAAATATTTGTTAAATATATATATTAATCAAGATAGACTAACTAAATATTAACGACAAGACATAACTGACCTCGGTGCGAAGGAATAAAGTTATGCTACACGAAATAACTGGTAACACAATACACAAAACATTAACTAAATTAAACGAGACTTACATAAATGCAAGTCACGTATAATCAAAACAATGACTATTGAAATTCGGTAACAATACAATCCATGCTATCACATTAAAGTAGCACACGGTATTGACACACACAATATCATGAAACACAAAACAATATTACAAAACACTACTAAATAAAATTATAGTGATTAACAATTAATTAGTTATTTCAACAACACGTTACTGTTGACATTAAACCAACGCCATACCAAAGAGACACGCGAGCGACCATGTTGAAAAATTCGTCGCGCGCACATACAAATAACAGCCAATGCAATACAATACAGCATCATAATAGCAATGTTAGGTACTAATAAAAAAAAAAAAAAAAAAAAAAAAAAACAAGGAAAAGGGGGAGAGAGTTAAGGAAAATATATATAATAAATAACAACTAACATAATTATAACATATTATATATATTATATTATATACAGGGATACAGTATTCGTACAAAGGAACAGATCCAAACGAAAATTATATATATAAAAAAAAATAAATAATATATATATGTAATATCGTGATATAATATATTTACAAGGAATGGATGATACAGATGTTAATCGGACAGAAAAAGACGATTGTTGTTCAACCTGAACTATTCACACCAAACGTACAGAAAACAGCACAACTAAATAATTAGATAACGACTCGACTTTCACAAAATGCAATCAACACTCTCTCGGCAACGCCACTCGCAAACTCTGTTTGTTGATTCCTTTTCTCCCGTCCCTTGGCAACCGCTCGTGGCCAAGATCACGTAGGTCTCCTCTTTCCAAAACTACGCGACTAAAAACAAACGCCTCGGCTCTCGCGACATTCCACGCGGATCACCCGCCAACTCCCAGGCCTCTCACTCACGATACTACATATATACATTAACTATTTTTATATGTGTGTACAGAACTGATGGCGAACTCATCAACCATTTTCTGAACGACGGATGGAACAACATGAATAGCAATTCACACAGTGGAACTGTAAAGTATTTGTACGAAACCAAATACTGATGCTATCCACCTGTAAACAAACAATATTTATAACTATGCATATAATTTTCACTTATGTTCACCACTATATATATATATATATACTCGAAGACAAGGTACATTTGTGATATTTATTCCTATTGATGATATATACTTATATATTTATAACAATAAAACAAATCTCATTTATACTACTTGCCAATACGTACGCATATATGTATGTCGGATCACGATTCGAATTTTGGGCGCGCGACGACTCTTCATGTGGACTAGCCATCGTTTCACAAAGCCGAGATTTTATTTACACGTATATACAGGTCTATCACTAAGCTTAACAAATAATAAGTACAACTAATAATAAGTCTAACAAACACTAAGACTAATGAATAATACGATCTACGAATAATTAAATTAAATTAAATAATACTATTAGCAATGTTTGAGTTCAAACGAATCCACGGTCACCGGGATAACTCCTTACTAAGCGAAACTAACTTAGACGCAAATGCGATCGTCGAAAATGCTCGATGTATCACTCTCCAAGGCAATCGCAAGAATGCCAGCCTCGTGGTGATTTTTCTCCCTGTACGATTGCATTTTGTTTTGTATACCCGTTTGGAAGCATCGAGAAGGTTCCAAACGCCGTTGCTAGGCACACTCGTTGGAAGCATCGAGAAAGTTCCAAACGCCGTTGCTAGGCAGTTTCTGCCTGGAGTTTTGATTACTAATACAATGTATGTCCCATTGCATCGGCACCTCCGAGGCAACATCACACGTGGCTAGGCCCGCTCTCGAGGCCGCATGCCGCCACAACCACATTTCTCGGAAAACACATACAACCACTCCAGACCTCCGTTAGATAAAACATCCATCCCGTGACCGTGGCTACGTTCAGCGACCGATTGTCACCTCGAACCCAATCTCGCTTATTACAAATCTTAAGCAATTACAACTATAATAAAATCTAGGCTAAGGTACTAGAGGATGTTCCCAAAATTTCCAAGGAAAGGCTTCGGCTTTCCTTTCATCTCCGACATGTATATAATTACAAGCCAAGTAGTATTCATAATATTTATTTTCACTGATAACAAGTACGTAAAACCTAAAATAAATCAAAGGTTTTAACAATAAAAAAAAAACAAAAAAAAAAGAAAGAAAAAGGGGAAGAAGAAAAATAAAGAAGAAAAAAAAGGAAAGAAAAAAATATAATATTGTTAGGGAAGTGATACATTTACACTGTACATGAGAGTGTGTGTGTAAGGGCCAGAGGGCGTCAAGGCTTAGTGGAGACAAAAGACTATTGCCAGATGTTAGCAGAATCTAGGATAGTCGGTTGGCGACCAGCGTGCGTGCAAGACGTTCTTCAGAGAGTAATATAGATGTATAACTGTTGTGTGGGAAATATAGGCAATAATTTGTATTCCCAAATCCTCGAATTTCCTTAACAAATATATATAAATATAAAATTTTCTTTTTCTATAAAAGGTTATTACTATTTCTGATAAACTCGAGAAATGAAAACATTATACCATGATACACTGACACAAAGATACACCACACAGAAGAAACTAACAGAGAACGCTTTAAGCTTGGCAAACTTACCGCCCGACGAATTTGCATACACCATAACCAAAACCCAGGACACATGGCTCTGATCGCAGGAGAAGCGATCCATATAGTCAAATGCATTCCGGTACAAGTAAAGGTACGACATACAACAAAATGCTACTCGGAACTACCCGTTTGGCAAAGGAATCGCACCACAGGAACTCCACCCGGACGTGCGCCAAACGTGGCGATATTCAGCACCATCGTCGTTGGCCACGAGCGGAAGCCACGTCATGTTCCCGGCAGAAAATCTGCAGTCTCGAACGCATTGGCGAGAGGAGCAACAGGAAAAACAATCGTCCCTGGAACAGTAAACATCCTGGGAATGATGGACAAAACACATTAACGACAATAGCGAAAAATACCGTATCAAGCTTATGGACTGGTTTTATGGAATTTGGAACTGTCAGTGCAGCAATATTTGGAATACTCGCAATATTTAAACTAATCAAAACAATAATAGATATAGCCGCACACGGATACCAGTTACGTGAAACTTACGAATGTGGAATCGCCCTATTAGGAGCAATATGCGGCTCAGTCACCCACCCGCTACGATACCTCAAAAGAAGACGAAATATCGATGATCAAACAGCACAACCTCAAGGGATATCGATAACACCGGTAGTCACTCAACTACCAACGACATCTACGTCCGCCTTGAGCGAACTCAGAGATACCATCAGTCAAATTTCCTTTGGAAATTTGAACTTCAAGGGCGGGGGTGTCACGTCCCGCGCTCCGCACACGCCGTAACAAGAACAAGAAAACCATTCTATACAAAACACGCGAATAAGGATTTGAATGCACAAACGAACACACGGCACTACGAAACGAAAGGAAGGATTAACAAAACGAGGGCGATTAACGGATCCAACCAATAAACAAAATACATATACACACAATTCAAAATAAACCAGGAAATAAGAATAACTACAAAAGGGGAAAATAATTGAAACGCCAGGAATATATATATATATATATATATATGTATGTGTGCGCGTATGTTTTATATTATCGAATACTCTATAAAATAAACTACTCAAAACAATAAATAACGCAATCGAAGAATTACAAAACATTATATATATATATACACACACGTATTCATATGCATATTTCTCTTGGCAGTGTAGTATTCATACGAAATGAAATGTCAATTATTTATTTATCCTTTACCGGAATGTAGGCTAGTTTTAAGTATGTATCTTAGATTATCGATTTGATAGAATTCGCACACATATATATATTTCTGACAATGTAACCTTCATTTCTTTAATAATACAATATTGTATGTTTTATGTATTCGTTAAACTATTAGTTTTTGACTTCATGTATACTTTTATTTCATAAATTGATAATATTGTATTTATTGCATAGTATTGGAAGCACTGTCTCTAATATTTACTAGGTTATTACATGTTCGGCATATATGTTTATACTTATATGTAACTGTCCAAATTGATTGATTGAAATATATTTATATATATATATATGAGTCTAAAAAATTTATTGTAGCTGTGTATGTGGACGACATCCTCGTGTTTGGGACGAATGAGTGGATTGAGATATTCAAAACTAGGATTAAGGACAAATTAGATGTTAGAATGCTAGGCGTAGACACTCAATTTCTGTCCATCCACCTGAGTAAGCCAAACAGCACCACTGTAGTATTCGATCAATCTGTACAGATAGGTCAAATGCTGGATCTGTTTGACATTACTCGTGAGGTTGGGGTGGTGGGAGTGTCGACACCGCTAGCTAGAGAATGCGAGGCTGGTTTTGATATTGAACGTGATGAGCCTCTCGACAGTAAATTATATGAACAAGCTGTGGGGCACATAATGTATGTAGCTACTGTAAGTCGTCCTGATGTTGCGTGTGCAATAGGGAAACTAAGCCAAAGATGCGCGAATCCGACTGTATCCGATTGGAAAGCAGCGAAGCGGGTATTCAGATATTTACTAAAGACCAAAGACTTGAAGTTAGTATACCAAAGGACCGGGCAACCTCTGAAGGTGTTTTGCGACTCGGATTTTGCGGGTTGTACGGTAGACAGGAAATCCAGGAGCGGGTATATGTTCATACTCGCTGGTGGTGCGATATCCTGGCTATCCAAAAAACAACCGATTATAGCTCAATCGACGTGCGAAGCGGAATTTGTGGCAATGCTGGAAGCAGCAAGGGAAACAGTGTGGATTTCTTTACTGTTAAAGGAATTGGGTCAACTGTCATATTGCCATCGCCCCTGCAAGATATTCTGCGATAATATCGGAGCTATTTCATGGTCAAAGGACGAAATAGTTGCTGAGAGTTCTAAGCACGTCCAAGTGCGCTACTTTTACGTTAAGAACTGCGTATCGAGGGGGATACTAGATTATACTTATGTACCTAGTCCTGAGAATGTGGCTGACATTCTCACCAAAGGCCTAACTAGGATTAAGACCCAGCAATTTACCAAAGCTATGGGGCTTGTAGAAACTAGCGATCAAAGGGGAGTGTTGAGAAATGTTAAGTTGGTATGATCGCTGCTTACTACAAGCTAAGTTGGTACGACTTCTAACGACGCTCTTTTGTCTTAGAAGTCGACCACGTTGTTCTATTGACTTGGAGATTCCTGTGTGGTAAGACGTGTTATAAGACTGAAATATATTGGAGAAAACGAATCTAAGTGAATCGTTATTTTATAAACCCAAAACCTTATTAAATAACAATCAAAGCCATGTGTCCTGGGTTTTGGTTATGGTGTATGCAAATTCGTCGGGCGGTAAGTTTGCCAAGCTTAAAGCGTTCTCTATTAGTTTCTTCTGTGTGGTGTATCTTTGTGTCAGTGTATCATGGTATAATGTTTTCGTTTCTCGAGTTTATCAGAAATAGGAATAACCTTTTATAGAAAAAGAAAATTTTATATTTATATATATTATCTTTTTTTTCTTTCCTTTTTTTTCTTCTTTTTTTTTCTTCTTCCCCCTTTTTTTTTGTTTTTTTTTTATTGTTAAAACCTTTGTTTTATTTTAGGTTTTACGTACTTGTTATCAGTGAAAATAAATATTATGAATACTACTTGGATTGTAACTATATACATATATGCGTACAAAATCCACTTCTACATGTTAGATATAATAATATAACAATACTACGTAGATTAATACACAATAAAATATCCTTTTACTCCGGTTATATTTATTACTAACTCTCAATTAATCTATCTTAATTATTTTCTAACCACTTTCTATATTTATCAGCTATTTTATTTCTTTTTGTTAATCTGCGAAATCCATGCATGTACACTTCCTTGTATGGTGATTGATTGTTCACGAGGTAAGTTGCACTTTCACTGTTTTCGTTATTCGTTGAACTAACACGTTTTACATTCAAACAGTAATTGGAACACTCGTAATAAACTTCTTTTCTTTTTCCAAGTTTCCGCTATCTGTGTCATTCGACGAACACTGCCACGCCTCCACAGCACCGTTATAACATTTAGCGATGCTGCTCTTTGCATTAAGGCAATTGAAGTTAATTCGTTCGTTTATTTTCAGCTGGTACATGGTGTCCCGCAAGCATGGAGCCATATCATATTTTGCATGTAGACCTTCTTGTTTGATGATTACTTGTTTACAAGGTAACTTTCACTTCCCCTCTTTTAATTATTTATTGAATCGACACGTTGTATATTCAAACAATAATTGGAGTACACATAATAATTTTCCCTTTTTCTTTTTAGGTTTTCGCTATCTGTATTATTCGACGGACAGTGTTACACCTCCTTTTGATTTATCCATAATATAGTTATAACATTTAGTAACCTTGTATTTTGCACTGAGACAATTGAAACTAATTTATTCACTTATTTTAGGTAGCTGTCATACATTGTGTTCCACGAACAACGATCCATAACCTATACTTGCACGTACACTTTCTTGTATGTTGATCACTTGTTCACAAGGTAACTTTCACTTTCACTAGTTAATTGTTCATTAAGTTAACACGTTTTATATTTAAGCAATAATTGAAACACGTATAATAATTTTCCTTTTTCCTTTTAGGTGTTCGATATCTGTATTATTCGACGAACAGCACTATAACATATACTACCGCACTACGTTGCCCACTGAAATCGCTTTATTCATTGCTTATTTCGATTATGCGCTAGTTTTAACTTGTTTAAATGCACCGTTCGCGGAATCCCTTTTACTTCGATCTTGACGTTTTGGTTCTGCAAGATTTCTAGCACTTTGTATGGTCCAGTATATTGATCGGAGAATTTTCCTTTACTGGGTTCTTTTAGTAAATATATCGAATCTCCTATTTTAAAATCTTGGGGGTTGATTCGTCGGTCGTAATATTCTTTTGATCTTAGTTTGGATTTTATCAAATTTTCTCTCGCCATTCGTTGTACGGTGTTAATTTTATCGAACAGATCTTCGAGATATTCTGCGTAAGTTGGTTCCATGTTCTCTTCGATTATTACTTCACCAGTAGGTTCTCTGGCTAGATGTCCAAAAACTAATTCGTGCGGGGAGAATTTCGTTCCTTCGTGTACAGAGGTATTATAGGAAAACATAGCTAATTCTACCCATTCGTCCCAATTTTTGGAATTTTCAATGTATAATTTGAGATATTCTATCAGCACGTGGTGAGATCTTTCGATTGAACCGTTACTTTGTGGATGATATGCCGTCGTGGTATATTGTTTGATGCGGAATCTCTTTGCTACTTTCTTCATTAGTGAGGATGTAAAGTTCGTTCCTTGATCAGTGAGAATAGCTCTCGGTGACCCGAAACGACAAATAAATCGCTTTACAAAAACGTCCGCTAAGATAGGCCGAGAGGCTGAAGAGATTCCTCCTAGTGGAATCCCAATTGAGTATTTTGTTAATAAGTCTTGGATAGTTAATATATATTCGTTTCCCTTTTGGGTTTTTGGTAATGGACCTATAATATCCATACTAACCTTATCGAACGCTTTACCTGGTGTGTCTGTAAGTACCATTGGTTGCTTTGCTTTTATTCTTGTGAGTTTCTTCAATTGACATTCCTTACATGTTCTTACGTAATCTTGAATTTCCTTTTTCATATTTTCCCAATAGTAATGTTGTCGTATTCTTTGATAAGTTTTTGTTATTCCTTTGTGTCCTGCTACGCTTGATTCATGTTTTTCTCGTATTATGTTGTTCCGCGCTTCCACAGATGGGGTAATTACTTCCCCAGTGCAAATGGTGATGGTTAAGGTTTTTTCCATAAATATTTCCTTTAATTTTCTGATTGTATATCGCCAGGGTATTGTTTCTCATTTACTGCGTCTAATAGAGATCTTAGCGAGTTTAATAAATTTTCTGGTGTTATTGGAATATTTCTATTTTCTTTTATCGGTAGGAATACAATGTATTTTCCAGAATCGTAATTCAATCTTGCTTTTTCTAACATTAAATCTTCATAACGAGGTAACTTTCCCGTTTCCTTCATTTCTAAGGCTCCTTTATCTATCGGATTGCCATGTATATCTATAAATACTACTTTATGGTCATTTACTCTCGCAATTGAGTCTCGGGTTTCTGAAATTCTTAGTTCCGCAATTATCGTAGGTCTCGTGTACTTTTCTCGTTGTTGAATTAGTTCTGGAATTACAGTGGAGGTCTCTTTTTCGCTTGTTGTATCCGTGCCTTCTTTTTCTCGATTGGTTATTGCTCTATCTGTACTTACATCGATTTCTGCTAATGCTTGGTCTAAATATTTTATGGGGGTTTCTTCTATTGTAAAATGTTTTCGGGTAAAACCCTTTCCTTGATTTTTAGAATCACTGGATTGAGGCAAGACGTGTGGTTTAGCTTCGAATATGGGAGAGTCTTCGGTTGACGTATCTATTTCGAATCTTTTTGAGACAGGATAGCGAATCGGTGAGACTTCCTCTCTCTTTCTGATTGGTAAACAAACTTCCGGAGGTTTCCTAGATAATGCGTCTGCGTTTCCGTTCGCCCTGCCTTCTTTGTATACAATATCAAATTCGAAGTCCGATAACTTTAATTTCCATTTCCAAATTCTTGAAGTAGGATCTTTGATAGAATGCATCCACGCTAAAGGTTTATGATCGGTTACGATGGTAAACTTTCTTCCGTAAAGATACGGTCGGAAGTGCATTGCGCTGTAAACAATTGCCAGACACTCCTTTTCTATGGTAGAGTAGTTTCGTTCGGCGGGATTTAATAGCCTTGAGGCATACGCAATCGGCAAATCCTTTCCGATTGGCCCTTGACTCAGTACACCGCTTATTGCATATCCTGATGCGTCTGTAGTAAGGTTAAAGGGTTTAGAAAAGTCTGAATATTGCAGGATGGGTTTCGTCACTAACGCTGTCTTTAAATTATTGAATGCGTTTTCTTGATTTTCTGTCCATTTAAAGGGAGTATCTTTCTTTAATAGTTGTGTCAATGGTTTCGCGACCTTGGGGAAATCGGGTATAAATCTTCTGTAATATCCTGCTAGTCCCAGAAATCGTTTGATATTTTTCGCCCTCTTTGGTCGTGGAAATTTTGATACGGCTTCGACTTTCTTTGGGTCGGGTTTCACGCCATCCTCACTAATTATATGTCCTAAATAATTCACCTCGTGTCGTAAAAATTCGCACTTATCAGGTTGTAATCGTAATTTAGCTTTCCTCAGTCTTTCCATTAATTTATTAAATTTAATTTCGCGTTCTTGGAGAGACGTGGAATAAATCACTATGTCATCCAGATAGACGAATAGTTCTATTCCTTGCAGACCAGATAATATTGAATTCATCAAACGTTGAAATGTTGCTGGGGCATCTTTTAATCCAAAGGGCATTCTTTTGAATTGAAAATGCCCGTATGGTGTCGAAAATGCAGTTTTGTGGGCATCTTCCTGTGACATACGGATCTGGTGAAAGCCCGATGCCAAGTCAAACGTGGAAAAATATTTTGCACTTCCTAATTGATCCAATATTTCTGTAATGTTGGGTAGTGGGAAGGCATCGCCAATCGTTTTATCGTTCAATTTTCTATAATCGATGACTAATCTCCAGCGCTTATTTCCTTGCGAATCGGGTTTTTGAGCACAATCCATAACGGGGAGTTATATGGAGATATTGATGGTTCCACTACGTCCGTATCTAGTAGTTCTTGGTCCTGTCGATTTATTTCTTCTCGATGTATTGGTGGATATCGATACTGTTTAGTATTGATGGGTATATTATCCGTTGTAATTATCCTATGTTCCAGAACTTCGGTTGCTTCCAATGTATCTCCTGGAATATGAAACCTATCTTGATTATTACGAATCAATTTTTTAGCATTTTCCTTTTCTTCTTCGTTCAAATGTTCGAGTCGTAGTAACTCATTTATTTTATCGTATCTACTTTCCTCCGATCTTAGAACTGTATTGCACGCTGTCCTAGGAAGCGGGGCGGGGGGCGGGGGGATTTTCAAATTCTTTAATTACCATCGTTGGTGTTGTAAATACGTAATCTCTCGAAGTAGTATTTATTACTCTTATGTAACCTTTTCCTTTATGATTCCTCACAACTGCATTACCAAAATAGATTCCCTTGTTCGGCTCGATTCTTGGAATAAATCCCTCTTTTATCTCTGGATTAGCGATATTAACTGAACACGTTATTGAACTTCGCTTCGGTATAATTATTTTTTCTTTACTATCGAAGGGAATATAAATATTTCCCCATCTGATATGTTTTCCCTCATAATCTAAACGAGCCTTACAACCTGCAAAAAATTCGGATCCTAGGATTCCGTCTTGATCGATTAGCAATGAATCATCGACTATGATGAAAACCAACCGGATGGCCCGCAACCTGTATTACCGTCTGCCCTAGGGAGACCAGGCTCGTTGCCGTAATTCCTCGCACTTCGATTGATTCCTTTTCGTCGATGATGGCTGAATCGAGTAAAGCAGGTTTCTTGATAATGTTGATTTCCGATCCAGAGTCTAATAATAAACTCGTCTTAGTCTTTAGATCTGGGGAAACTATTCGTGCAGTTGGGTTCGTTGGGGAATCGTTAAATTTTATTGAAATAATTCGGAGAGGTCGCCTTCCGAATCTGAATTCAACTCCTGATGATTTTCCTTCGCCGGTTGCTTGTGCTTCACTCTTTTCCTTTTGCCTTGAGATTCTGGATTCTCTGTCTGTGACCTCGTTTGGTTGTGGGATGACTCCCCCACAATATTTAGTGGTTGTTCGTTCGATCTTATGGTCGGCATTGCGTTCGCTCTGTCTCTCGTTATGGGTGGTGGAGTCGATCTCGCGGGGGTGGCTGTCCTTGTTCTGTTTGTTGCCGTCGGCGCCGGTCGCCTGGTTGCCGCCTGTACTCTTGGGCGATTCGGCGTATCGTTCCTTCGTGGCTCGCCCCATTCTCCCGAAGGACGTGTTTGGTTTCCCGATGGTCTCGAAGCATAGGGTACGATTAATCCGGCATCTACTCGGGCTTTAAATTTGTAACAGTCTTTCACTAGATGCCCGGGTTTTTTGCAATAGTTACACGTGATATTTTGTCTTGTAGAATTCAAAAAATTCTGCGATGGAGGTAGCGATCTTCGATCTTGGCGGTTGTTCCTGATATTGTTGTTAGTGTTCGAAGGATGTGCGTTGTCGCGTCTGTAATAGTTCGAGGGTGTCGGTCGTTGGGGTCGCGTTCTATCGGTTATTTGTTTCAATTCGTGTGTTGCTTTGACGGCTTGACGATACGCATCTTCTAAAGTATGGTACCCTGCTATTTTTACTCGCACATATACCTCGTTCGGAAGTCCTTTAACGAAAGCTTCTTTCGTTTCCCAATCTATAGTATCTTGGATATCGGGGGATATGATGCCGTAGTCGCCTCTTTCTCCGTCCATTATTGCCAATCTAAGATTTCTAACGCGATCCATATAATCTAATATGTCTTCCCCGGGTCGTTGAAATATCGTTCCTAATTCCCCTTTATATTCGTTAAGAGATTTCTTTGGGCCGAATAGATCCTTTAATTTGTTTCCGAAATCGTTTAGACTCATTAATTCTGTGTCTTCGATGGCGAGGAGCGCGTGTCCACGGAGCTTATTTACTAACAATTTTACCAATTGAGGTTCTTGATATCTGGAAATCATATTTCGCGCGCGCTCACAAGCTCTTAAAAAGTGGAATACCGATGGTCGATATCCGTCAAACACTGGCACCGATTCGATCGCATCTTTTAGCTTAATTGGCTGGGTATGTCCACTCGGCTGGACCGTCTCTTGTTGCGTTGTCGGCGGCGATACGGGTGTTTTAGGTTCTTGTTTTGTTTTAAGTTCGAATAAGCCGCTTTGTAATTCGGCGAGTTTTGCACTCATATCGCGAAAGTTCGCATCCCATGCTTTAAGCTTTTCCGACAATGTCAAAACCATTTCTTCGTCCAACGATTTCACAACACTCGCCATTGTTTCTTAAATATTTGTTAAATATATATATTAATCAAGATAGACTAACTAAATATTAACGACAAGACATAACTGACCTCGGTGCGAAGGAATAAAGTTATGCTACACGAAATAACTGGTAACACAATACACAAAACATTAACTAAATTAAACGAGACTTACATAAATGCAAGTCACGTATAATCAAAACAATGACTATTGAAATTCGGTAACAATACAATCCATGCTATCACATTAAAGTAGCACACGGTATTGACACACACAATATCATGAAACACAAAACAATATTACAAAACACTACTAAATAAAATTATAGTGATTAACAATTAATTAGTTATTTCAACAACACGTTACTGTTGACATTAAACCAACGCCATACCAAAGAGACACGCGAGCGACCATGTTGAAAAATTCGTCGCGCGCACATACAAATAACAGCCAATGCAATACAATACAGCATCATAATAGCAATGTTAGGTACTAATAAAAAAAAAAAAAAAAAAAAAAAAAAAAAACAAGGAAAAGGGGGAGAGAGTTAAGGAAAATATATATAATAAATAACAACTAACATAATTATAACATATTATATATATTATATTATATACAGGGATACAGTATTCGTACAAAGGAACAGATCCAAACGAAAATTATATATATAAAAAAAAATAAATAATATATATATGTAATATCGTGATATAATATATTTACAAGGAATGGATGATACAGATGTTAATCGGACAGAAAAAGACGATTGTTGTTCAACCTGAACTATTCACACCAAACGTACAGAAAACAGCACAACTAAATAATTAGATAACGACTCGACTTTCACAAAATGCAATCAACACTCTCTCGGCAACGCCACTCGCAAACTCTGTTTGTTGATTCCTTTTCTCCCGTCCCTTGGCAACCGCTCGTGGCCAAGATCACGTAGGTCTCCTCTTTCCAAAACTACGCGACTAAAAACAAACGCCTCGGCTCTCGCGACATTCCACGCGGATCACCCGCCAACTCCCAGGCCTCTCACTCACGATACTACATATATACATTAACTATTTTTATATGTGTGTACAGAACTGATGGCGAACTCATCAACCATTTTCTGAACGACGGATGGAACAACATGAATAGCAATTCACACAGTGGAACTGTAAAGTATTTGTACGAAACCAAATACTGATGCTATCCACCTGTAAACAAACAATATTTATAACTATGCATATAATTTTCACTTATGTTCACCACTATATATATATATATATATACTCGAAGACAAGGTACATTTGTGATATTTATTCCTATTGATGATATATACTTATATATTTATAACAATAAAACAAAACTCATTTATACTACTTGCCAATACGTACGCATATATGTATGTCGGATCACGATTCGAATTTTGGGCGCGCGACGACTCTTCATGTGGACTAGCCATCGTTTCACAAAGCCGAGATTTTATTTACACGTATATACAGGTCTATCACTAAGCTTAACAAATAATAAGTACAACTAATAATAAGTCTAACAAACACTAAGACTAATGAATAATACGATCTACGAATAATTAAATTAAATTAAATAATACTATTAGCAATGTTTGAGTTCAAACGAATCCACGGTCACCGGGATAACTCCTTACTAAGCGAAACTAACTTAGACGCAAATGCGATCGTCGAAAATGCTCGATGTATCACTCTCCAAGGCAATCGCAAGAATGCCAGCCTCGTGGTGATTTTTCTCCCTGTACGATTGCATTTTGTTTTGTATACCCGTTTGGAAGCATCGAGAAGGTTCCAAACGCCGTTGCTAGGCACACTCGTTGGAAGCATCGAGAAAGTTCCAAACGCCGTTGCTAGGCGGTTTCTGCCTGGAGTTTTGATTACTAATACAATGTATGTCCCATTGCATCGGCACCTCCGAGGCAACATCACACGTGGCTAGGCCCGCTCTCGAGGCCGCATGCCGCCACAACCACATTTCTCGGAAAACACATACAACCACTCCAGACCTCCGTTAGATAAAACATCCATCCCGTGACCGTGGCTACGTTCAGCGACCGATTGTCACCTCGAACCCAATCTCGCTTATTACAAATCTTAAGCAATTATAACTATAATAAAATCTAGGCTAAGGTACTAGAGGATGTTCCCAAAATTTCCAAGGAAAGGCTTCGGCTTTCCTTTCATCTCCGACATGTATATAATTACAAGCCAAGTAGTATTCATAATATTTATTTTCACTGATAACAAGTACGTAAAACCTAAAATAAATCAAAGGTTTTAACAATAAAAAAAAAACAAAAAAAAAAAAGAAAGAAAAAGGGGAAGAAGAAAAATAAAGAAGAAAAAAAAGGAAAGAAAAAAAATATAATATTGTTAGGGAAGTGATACATTTACACTGTACATGAGAGTGTGTGTGTAAGGGCCAGAGGGCGTCAAGGCTTAGTGGAGACAAAAGACTGTTGCCAGATGTTAGCAGAATCTAGGATAGTCGGTTGGCGACCAGCGTGCGTGCAAGACGTTCTTCAGAGAGTAATATAGATGTATAACTGTTGTGTGGGAAATATAGGCAATAATTTGTATTCCCAAATCCTCGAATTTCCTTAACAAATATATATAAATATAAAATTTTCTTTTTCTATAAAAGGTTATTACTATTTCTGATAAACTCGAGAAATGAAAACATTATACCATGATACACTGACACAAAGATACACCACACAGAAGAAACTAACAGAGAACGCTTTAAGCTTGGCAAACTTACCGCCCGACGAATTTGCATACACCATAACCAAAACCCAGGACACATGGCTCTGATCGCAGGAGAAGCGATCCATATAGTCAAATGCATTCCGGTACAAGTAAAGGTACGACATACAACAAAATGCTACTCGGAACTACCCGTTTGGCAAAGGAATCGCACCACAGGAACTCCACCCGGACGTGCGCCAAACGTGGCGATATTCAGCACCATCGTCGTTGGCCACGAGCGGAAGCCACGTCATGTTCCCGGCAGAAAATCTGCAGTCTCGAACGCATTGGCGAGAGGAGCAACAGGAAAAACAATCGTCCCTGGAACAGTAAACATCCTGGGAATGATGGACAAAACACATTAACGACAATAGCGAAAAATACCGTATCAAGCTTATGGACTGGTTTTATGGAATTTGGAACTGTCAGTGCAGCAATATTTGGAATACTCGCAATATTTAAACTAATCAAAACAATAATAGATATAGCCGCACACGGATACCAGTTACGTGAAACTTACGAATGTGGAATCGCCCTATTAGGAGCAATATGCGGCTCAGTCACCCACCCGCTACGATACCTCAAAAGAAGACGAAATATCGATGATCAAACAGCACAACCTCAAGGGATATCGATAACACCGGTAGTCACTCAACTACCAACGACATCTACGTCCGCCTTGAGCGAACTCAGAGATACCATCAGTCAAATTTCCTTTGGAAATTTGAACTTCAAGGGCGGGGGTGTCACGTCCCGCGCTCCGCACACGCCGTAACAAGAACAAGAAAACCATTCTATACAAAACACGCGAATAAGGATTTGAATGCACAAACGAACACACGGCACTACGAAACGAAAGGAAGGATTAACAAAACGAGGGCGATTAACGGATCCAACCAATAAACAAAATACATATACACACAATTCAAAATAAACCAGGAAATAAGAATAACTACAAAAGGGGAAAATAATTGAAACGCCAGGAATATATATATATATATATGTATGTGTGCGCGTATGTTTTATATTATCGAATACTCTATAAAATAAACTACTCAAAACAATAAATAACGCAATCGAAGAATTACAAAACATTATATATATATATATATACACACACGTATTCATATGCATATTTCTCTTGGCAGTGTAGTATTCATACGAAATGAAATGTCAATTATTTATTTATCCTTTACCGGAATGTAGGCTAGTTTTAAGTATGTATCTTAGATTATCGATTTGATAGAATTCGCACACATATATATATTTCTGACAATGTAACCTTCATTTCTTTAATAATACAATATTGTATGTTTTATGTATTCGTTAAACTATTAGTTTTTGACTTCATGTATACTTTTATTTCATAAATTGATAATATTGTATTTATTGCATAGTATTGGAAGCACTGTCTCTAATATTTACTAGGTTATTACATGTTCGGCATATATGTTTATACTTATATGTAACTGTCCAAATTGATTGATTGAAATATATTTATATATATATATATATGAGTCTAAAAAATTTATTGTAGCTGTGTATGTGGACGACATCCTCGTGTTTGGGACGAATGAGTGGATTGAGATATTCAAAACTAGGATTAAGGACAAATTAGATGTTAGAATGCTAGGCGTAGACACTCAATTTCTGTCCATCCACCTGAGTAAGCCAAACAGCACCACTGTAGTATTCGATCAATCTGTACAGATAGGTCAAATGCTGGATCTGTTTGACATTACTCGTGAGGTTGGGGTGGTGGGAGTGTCGACACCGCTAGCTAGAGAATGCGAGGCTGGTTTTGATATTGAACGTGATGAGCCTCTCGACAGTAAATTATATGAACAAGCTGTGGGGCACATAATGTATGTAGCTACTGTAAGTCGTCCTGATGTTGCGTGTGCAATAGGGAAACTAAGCCAAAGATGCGCGAATCCGACTGTATCCGATTGGAAAGCAGCGAAGCGGGTATTCAGATATTTACTAAAGACCAAAGACTTGAAGTTAGTATACCAAAGGACCGGGCAACCTCTGAAGGTGTTTTGCGACTCGGATTTTCCGGGTTGTACGGTAGACAGGAAATCCAGGAGCGGGTATATGTTCATACTCGCTGGTGGTGCGATATCCTGGCTATCCAAAAAACAACCGATTATAGCTCAATCGACGTGCGAAGCGGAATTTGTGGCAATGCTGGAAGCAGCAAGGGAAACAGTGTGGATTTCTTTACTGTTAAAGGAATTGGGTCAACTGTCATATTGCCATCGCCCCTGCAAGATATTCTGCGATAATATCGGAGCTATTTCATGGTCAAAGGACGAAATAGTTGCTGAGAGTTCTAAGCACGTCCAAGTGCGCTACTTTTACGTTAAGAACTGCGTATCGAGGGGGATACTAGATTATACTTATGTACCTAGTCCTGAGAATGTGGCTGACATTCTCACCAAAGGCCTAACTAGGATTAAGACCCAGCAATTTACCAAAGCTATGGGGCTTGTAGAAACTAGCGATCAAAGGGGAGTGTTGAGAAATGTTAAGTTGGTATGATCGCTGCTTACTACAAGCTAAGTTGGTACGACTTCTAACGACGCTCTTTTGTCTTAGAAGTCGACCACGTTGTTCTATTGACTTGGAGATTCCTGTGTGGTAAGACGTGTTATAAGACTGAAATATATTGGAGAAAACGAATCTAAGTGAATCGTTATTTTATAAACCCAAAACCTTATTAAATAACAATCAAAGCCATGTGTCCTGGGTTTTGGTTATGGTGTATGCAAATTCGTCGGGCGGTAAGTTTGCCAAGCTTAAAGCGTTCTCTATTAGTTTCTTCTGTGTGGTGTATCTTTGTGTCAGTGTATCATGGTATAATGTTTTCGTTTCTCGAGTTTATCAGAAATAGGAATAACCTTTTATAGAAAAAGAAAATTTTATATTTATATATATTATCTTTTTTTTCTTTCCTTTTTTTTCTTCTTTTTTTTTCTTCTTCCCCCTTTTTTTTTGTTTTTTTTTTATTGTTAAAACCTTTGTTTTATTTTAGGTTTTACGTACTTGTTATCAGTGAAAATAAATATTATGAATACTACTTGGATTGTAACTATATACATATATGCGTACAAAATCCACTTCTACATGTTAGATATAATAATATAACAATACTACGTAGATTAATACACAATAAAATATCCTTTTACTCCGGTTATATTTATTACTAACTCTCAATTAATCTATCTTAATTATTTTCTAACCACTTTCTATATTTATCAGCTATTTTATTTCTTTTTGTTAATCTGCGAAATCCATGCATGTACACTTCCTTGTATGGTGATTGATTGTTCACGAGGTAAGTTGCACTTTCACTGTTTTCGTTATTCGTTGAACTAACACGTTTTACATTCAAACAGTAATTGGAACACTCGTAATAAACTTCTTTTCTTTTTCCAAGTTTCCGCTATCTGTGTCATTCGACGAACACTGCCACGCCTCCACAGCACCGTTATAACATTTAGCGATGCTGCTCTTTGCATTAAGGCAATTGAAGTTAATTCGTTCGTTTATTTTCAGCTGGTACATGGTGTCCCGCAAGCAGGGAGCCATATCATATTTTGCATGTAGACCTTCTTGTTTGATGATTACTTGTTTACAAGGTAACTTTCACTTCCCTTCTTTTAATTATTTATTGAATCGACACGTTGTATATTCAAACAATAATTGGAGTACACATAATAATTTTCCCTTTTTCTTTTTAGGTTTTCGCTATCTGTATTATTCGACGGACAGTGTTACACCTCCTTTTGATTTATCCATAATATAGTTATAACATTTAGTAACCTTGTATTTTGCACTGAGACAATTGAAACTAATTTATTCACTTATTTTAGGTAGCTGTCATACATTGTGTTCCACGAACAACGATCCATAACCTATACTTGCACGTACACTTTCTTGTATGTTGATCACTTGTTCACAAGGTAACTTTCACTTTCACTAGTTAATTGTTCATTAAGTTAACACGTTTTATATTTAAGCAATAATTGAAACACGTATAATAATTTTCCTTTTTCCTTTTAGGTGTTCGATATCTGTATTATTCGACGAACAGCACTATAACATATACTACCGCACTACGTTGCCCACTGAAATCGCTTTATTCATTGCTTATTTCGATTATGCGCTAGTTTTAACTTGTTTAAATGCACCGTTCGCGGAATCCCTTTTACTTCGATCTTGACGTTTTGGTTCTGCAAGATTTCTAGCACTTTGTATGGTCCAGTATATTGATCGGAGAATTTTCCTTTACTGGGTTCTTTTAGTAAATATATCGAATCTCCTATTTTAAAATCTTGGGGGTTGATTCGTCGGTCGTAATATTCTTTTGATCTTAGTTTGGATTTTATCAAATTTTCTCTCGCCATTCGTTGTACGGTGTTAATTTTATCGAACAGATCTTCGAGATATTCTGCGTAAGTTGGTTCCATGTTCTCTTCGATTATTACTTCACCAGTAGGTTCTCTGGCTAGATGTCCAAAAACTAATTCGTGCGGGGAGAATTTCGTTCCTTCGTGTACAGAGGTATTATAGGAAAACATAGCTAATTCTACCCATTCGTCCCAATTTTTGGAATTTTCAATGTATAATTTGAGATATTCTATCAGCACGTGGTGAGATCTTTCGATTGAACCGTTACTTTGTGGATGATATGCCGTCGTGGTATATTGTTTGATGCGGAATCTCTTTGCTACTTTCTTCATTAGTGAGGATGTAAAGTTCGTTCCTTGATCAGTGAGAATAGCTCTCGGTGACCCGAAACGACAAATAAATCGCTTTACAAAAACGTCCGCTAAGATAGGCCGAGAGGCTGAAGAGATTCCTCCTAGTGGAATCCCAATTGAGTATTTTGTTAATAAGTCTTGGATAGTTAATATATATTCGTTTCCCTTTTGGGTTTTTGGTAATGGACCTATAATATCCATACTAACCTTATCGAACGCTTTACCTGGTGTGTCTGTAAGTACCATTGGTTGCTTTGCTTTTATTCTTGTGAGTTTCTTCAATTGACATTCCTTACATGTTCTTACGTAATCTTGAATTTCCTTTTTCATATTTTCCCAATAGTAATGTTGTCGTATTCTTTGATAAGTTTTTGTTATTTCTTTGTGTCCTGCTACGCTTGATTCATGTTTTTCTCGTATTATGTTGTTCCGCGCTTCCACAGATGGGGTAATTACTTCCCCAGTGCAAATGGTGATGGTTAAGGTTTTTTCCATAAATATTTCCTTTAATTTTCTGATTGTATATCGCCAGGGTATTGTTTCTCATTTACTGCGTCTAATAGAGATCTTAGCGAGTTTAATAAATTTTCTGGTGTTATTGGAATATTTCTATTTTCCTTTATCGGTAGGAATACAATGTATTTTCCAGAATCGTAATTCAATCTTGCTTTTTCTAACATTAAATCTTCATAACGAGGTAACTTTCCCGTTTCCTTCATTTCTAAGGCTCCTTTATCTATCGGATTGCCATGTATATCTATAAATACTACTTTATGGTCATTTACTCTCGCAATTGAGTCTCGGGTTTCTGAAATTCTTAGTTCCGCAATTATCGTAGGTCTCGTGTCCTTTTCTCGTTGTTGAATTAGTTCTGGAATTACAGTGGAGGTCTCTTTTTCGCTTGTTGTATCCGTGCCTTCTTTTTCTCGATTGGTTATTGCTCTATCTGTACTTACATCGATTTCTGCTAATGCTTGGTCTAAATATTTTATGGGGGTTTCTTCTATTGTAAAATGTTTTCGGGTAAAACCCTTTCCTTGATTTTTAGAATCACTGGATTGAGGCAAGACGTGTGGTTTAGCTTCGAATATGGGAGAGTCTTCGGTTGACGTATCTATTTCGAATCTTTTTGAGACAGGATAGCGAATCGGTGAGACTTCCTCTCTCTTTCTGATTGGTAAACAAACTTCCGGAGGTTTCCTAGATAATGCGTCTGCGTTTCCGTTCGCCCTGCCTTCTTTGTATACAATATCAAATTCGAAGTCCGATAACTTTAATTTCCATTTCCAAATTCTTGAAGTAGGATCTTTGATAGAATGCATCCACGCTAAAGGTTTATGATCGGTTACGATGGTAAACTTTCTTCCGTAAAGATACGGTCGGAAGTGCATTGCGCTGTAAACAATTGCCAGACACTCCTTTTCTATGGTAGAGTAGTTTCGTTCGGCGGGATTTAATAGCCTTGAGGCATACGCAATCGGCAAATCCTTTCCGATTGGCCCTTGACTCAGTACACCGCTTATTGCATATCCTGATGCGTCTGTAGTAAGGTTAAAGGGTTTAGAAAAGTCTGGATATTGCAGGATGGGTTTCGTCACTAACGCTGTCTTTAAATTATTGAATGCGTTTTCTTGATTTTCTGTCCATTTAAAGGGAGTATCTTTCTTTAATAGTTGTGTCAATGGTTTCGCGACCTTGGGGAAATCGGGTATAAATCTTCTGTAATATCCTGCTAGTCCCAGAAATCGTTTGATATTTTTCGCCCTCTTTGGTCGTGGAAATTTTGATACGGCTTCGACTTTCTTTGGGTCGGGTTTCACGCCATCCTCACTAATTATATGTCCTAAATAATTCACCTCGTGTCGTAAAAATTCGCACTTATCAGGTTGTAATCGTAATTTAGCTTTCCTCAGTCTTTCCATTAATTTATTAAATTTAATTTCGCGTTCTTGGAGAGACGTGGAATAAATCACTATGTCATCCAGATAGACGAATAGTTCTATTCCTTGCAGACCAGATAATATTGAATTCATCAAACGTTGAAATGTTGCTGGGGCATCTTTTAATCCAAAGGGCATTCTTTTGAATTGAAAATGCCCGTATGGTGTCGAAAATGCAGTTTTGTGGGCATCTTCCTGTGACATACGGATCTGGTGAAAGCCCGATGCCAAGTCAAACGTGGAAAAATATTTTGCACTTCCTAATTGATCCAATATTTCTGTAATGTTGGGTAGTGGGAAGGCATCGCCAATCGTTTTATCGTTCAATTTTCTATAATCGATGACTAATCTCCAGCGCTTATTTCCTTGCGAATCGGGTTTTTGAGCACAATCCATAACGGGGAGTTATATGGAGATATTGATGGTTCCACTACGTCCGTATCTAGTAGTTCTTGGTCCTGTCGATTTATTTCTTCTCGATGTATTGGTGGATATCGATACTGTTTAGTATTGATGGGTATATTATCCGTTGTAATTATCCTATGTTCCAGAACTTCGGTTGCTTCCAATGTATCTCCTGGAATATGAAACCTATCTTGATTATTACGAATCAATTTTTTAGCATTTTCCTTTTCTTCTTCGTTCAAATGTTCGAGTCGTAGTAACTCATTTATTTTATCGTATCTACTTTCCTCCGATCTTAGAACTGTATTGCACGCTGTCCTAGGAAGCGGGGCGGGGGGCGGGGGGATTTTCAAATTCTTTAATTACCATCGTTGGTGTTGTAAATACGTAATCTCTCGAAGTAGTATTTATTACTCTTATGTAACCTTTTCCTTTATGATTCCTCACAACTGCATTACCAAAATAGATTCCCTTGTTCGGCTCGATTCTTGGAATAAATCCCTCTTTTATCTCTGGATTAGCGATATTAACTGAACACGTTATTGAACTTCGCTTCGGTATAATTATTTTTTCTTTACTATCGAAGGGAATATAAATATTTCCCCATCTGATATGTTTTCCCTCATAATCTAAACGAGCCTTACAACCTGCAAAAAATTCGGATCCTAGGATTCCGTCTTGATCGATTAGCAATGAATCATCGACTATGATGAAAACCAACCGGATGGCCCGCAACCTGTATTACCGTCTGCCCTAGGGAGACCAGGCTCGTTGCCGTAATTCCTCGCACTTCGATTGATTCCTTTTCGTCGATGATGGCTGAATCGAGTAAAGCAGGTTTCTTGATAATGTTGATTTCCGATCCAGAGTCTAATAATAAACTCGTCTTAGTCTTTAGATCTGGGGAAACTATTCGTGCAGTTGGGTTCGTTGGGGAATCGTTAAATTTTATTGAAATAATTCGGAGAGGTCGCCTTCCGAATCTGAATTCAACTCCTGATGATTTTCCTTCGCCGGTTGCTTGTGCTTCACTCTTTTCCTTTTGCCTTGAGATTCTGGATTCTCTGTCTGTGACCTCGTTTGGTTGTGGGATGACTCCCCCACAATATTTAGTGGTTGTTCGTTCGATCTTATGGTCGGCATTGCGTTCGCTCTGTCTCTCGTTATGGGTGGTGGAGTCGATCTCGCGGGGGTGGCTGTCCTTGTTCTGTTTGTTGCCGTCGGCGCCGGTCGCCTGGTTGCCGCCTGTACTCTTGGGCGATTCGGCGTATCGTTCCTTCGTGGCTCGCCCCATTCTCCCGAAGGACGTGTTTGGTTTCCCGATGGTCTCGAAGCATAGGGTACGATTAATCCGGCATCTACTCGGGCTTTAAATTTGTAACAGTCTTTCACTAGATGCCCGGGTTTTTTGCAATAGTTACACGTGATATTTTGTCTTGTAGAATTCAAAAAATTCTGCGATGGAGGTAGCGATCTTCGATCTTGGCGGTTGTTCCTGATATTGTTGTTAGTGTTCGAAGGATGTGCGTTGTCGCGTCTGTAATAGTTCGAGGGTGTCGGTCGTTGGGGTCGCGTTCTATCGGTTATTTGTTTCAATTCGTGTGTTGCTTTGACGGCTTGACGATACGCATCTTCTAAAGTATGGTACCCTGCTATTTTTACTCGCACATATACCTCGTTCGGAAGTCCTTTAACGAAAGCTTCTTTCGTTTCCCAATCTATAGTATCTTGGATATCGGGGGATATGATGCCGTAGTCGCCTCTTTCTCCGTCCATTATTGCCAATCTAAGATTTCTAACGCGATCCATATAATCTAATATGTCTTCCCCGGGTCGTTGAAATATCGTTCCTAATTCCCCTTTATATTCGTTAAGAGATTTCTTTGGGCCGAATAGATCCTTTAATTTGTTTCCGAAATCGTTTAGACTCATTAATTCTGTGTCTTCGATGGCGAGGAGCGCGTGTCCACGGAGCATATTTACTAACAATTTTACCAATTGAGGTTCTTGATATCTGGAAATCATATTTCGCGCGCGCTCACAAGCTCTTAAAAAGTGGAATACCGATGGTCGATATCCGTCAAACACTGGCACCGATTCGATCGCATCTTTTAGCTTAATTGGCTGGGTATGTCCACTCGGCTGGACCGTCTCTTGTTGCGTTGTCGGCGGCGATACGGGTGTTTTAGGTTCTTGTTTTGTTTTAAGTTCGAATAAGCCGCTTTGTAATTCGGCGAGTTTTGCACTCATATCGCGAAAGTTCGCATCCCATGCTTTAAGCTTTTCCGACAATGTCAAAACCATTTCTTCGTCCAACGATTTCACAACACTCGCCATTGTTTCTTAAATATTTGTTAAATATATATATTAATCAAGATAGACTAACTAAATATTAACGACAAGACATAACTGACCTCGGTGCGAAGGAATAAAGTTATGCTACACGAAATAACTGGTAACACAATACACAAAACATTAACTAAATTAAACGAGACTTACATAAATGCAAGTCACGTATAATCAAAACAATGACTATTGAAATTCGGTAACAATACAATCCATGCTATCACATTAAAGTAGCACACGGTATTGACACACACAATATCATGAAACACAAAACAATATTACAAAACACTACTAAATAAAATTATAGTGATTAACAATTAATTAGTTATTTCAACAACACGTTACTGTTGACATTAAACCAACGCCATACCAAAGAGACACGCGAGCGACCATGTTGAAAAATTCGTCGCGCGCACATACAAATAACAGCCAATGCAATACAATACAGCATCATAATAGCAATGTTAGGTACTAATAAAAAAAAAAAAAAAAAAAAAAAAAAACAAGGAAAAGGGGGAGAGAGTTAAGGAAAATATATATAATAAATAACAACTAACATAATTATAACATATTATATATATTATATTATATACAGGGATACAGTATTCGTACAAAGGAACAGATCCAAACGAAAATTATATATATAAAAAAAAATAAATAATATATATATGTAATATCGTGATATAATATATTTACAAGGAATGGATGATACAGATGTTAATCGGACAGAAAAAGACGATTGTTGTTCAACCTGAACTATTCACACCAAACGTACAGAAAACAGCACAACTAAATAATTAGATAACGACTCGACTTTCACAAAATGCAATCAACACTCTCTCGGCAACGCCACTCGCAAACTCTGTTTGTTGATTCCTTTTCTCCCGTCCCTTGGCAACCGCTCGTGGCCAAGATCACGTAGGTCTCCTCTTTCCAAAACTACGCGACTAAAAACAAACGCCTCGGCTCTCGCGACATTCCACGCGGATCACCCGCCAACTCCCAGGCCTCTCACTCACGATACTACATATATACATTAACTATTTTTATATGTGTGTACAGAACTGATGGCGAACTCATCAACCATTTTCTGAACGACGGATGGAACAACATGAATAGCAATTCACACAGTGGAACTGTAAAGTATTTGTACGAAACCAAATACTGATGCTATCCACCTGTAAACAAACAATATTTATAACTATGCATATAATTTTCACTTATGTTCACCACTATATATATATATATATACTCGAAGACAAGGTACATTTGTGATATTTATTCCTATTGATGATATATACTTATATATTTATAACAATAAAACAAATCTCATTTATACTACTTGCCAATACGTACGCATATATGTATGTCGGATCACGATTCGAATTTTGGGCGCGCGACGACTCTTCATGTGGACTAGCCATCGTTTCACAAAGCCGAGATTTTATTTACACGTATATACAGGTCTATCACTAAGCTTAACAAATAATAAGTACAACTAATAATAAGTCTAACAAACACTAAGACTAATGAATAATACGATCTACGAATAATTAAATTAAATTAAATAATACTATTAGCAATGTTTGAGTTCAAACGAATCCACGGTCACCGGGATAACTCCTTACTAAGCGAAACTAACTTAGACGCAAATGCGATCGTCGAAAATGCTCGATGTATCACTCTCCAAGGCAATCGCAAGAATGCCAGCCTCGTGGTGATTTTTCTCCCTGTACGATTGCATTTTGTTTTGTATACCCGTTTGGAAGCATCGAGAAGGTTCCAAACGCCGTTGCTAGGCACACTCGTTGGAAGCATCGAGAAAGTTCCAAACGCCGTTGCTAGGCAGTTTCTGCCTGGAGTTTTGATTACTAATACAATGTATGTCCCATTGCATCGGCACCTCCGAGGCAACATCACACGTGGCTAGGCCCGCTCTCGAGGCCGCATGCCGCCACAACCACATTTCTCGGAAAACACATACAACCACTCCAGACCTCCGTTAGATAAAACATCCATCCCGTGACCGTGGCTACGTTCAGCGACCGATTGTCACCTCGAACCCAATCTCGCTTATTACAAATCTTAAGCAATTACAACTATAATAAAATCTAGGCTAAGGTACTAGAGGATGTTCCCAAAATTTCCAAGGAAAGGCTTCGGCTTTCCTTTCATCTCCGACATGTATATAATTACAAGCCAAGTAGTATTCATAATATTTATTTTCACTGATAACAAGTACGTAAAACCTAAAATAAATCAAAGGTTTTAACAATAAAAAAAAAACAAAAAAAAAAGAAAGAAAAAGGGGAAGAAGAAAAATAAAGAAGAAAAAAAAGGAAAGAAAAAAATATAATATTGTTAGGGAAGTGATACATTTACACTGTACATGAGAGTGTGTGTGTAAGGGCCAGAGGGCGTCAAGGCTTAGTGGAGACAAAAGACTATTGCCAGATGTTAGCAGAATCTAGGATAGTCGGTTGGCGACCAGCGTGCGTGCAAGACGTTCTTCAGAGAGTAATATAGATGTATAACTGTTGTGTGGGAAATATAGGCAATAATTTGTATTCCCAAATCCTCGAATTTCCTTAACAAATATATATAAATATAAAATTTTCTTTTTCTATAAAAGGTTATTACTATTTCTGATAAACTCGAGAAATGAAAACATTATACCATGATACACTGACACAAAGATACACCACACAGAAGAAACTAACAGAGAACGCTTTAAGCTTGGCAAACTTACCGCCCGACGAATTTGCATACACCATAACCAAAACCCAGGACACATGGCTCTGATCGCAGGAGAAGCGATCCATATAGTCAAATGCATTCCGGTACAAGTAAAGGTACGACATACAACAAAATGCTACTCGGAACTACCCGTTTGGCAAAGGAATCGCACCACAGGAACTCCACCCGGACGTGCGCCAAACGTGGCGATATTCAGCACCATCGTCGTTGGCCACGAGCGGAAGCCACGTCATGTTCCCGGCAGAAAATCTGCAGTCTCGAACGCATTGGCGAGAGGAGCAACAGGAAAAACAATCGTCCCTGGAACAGTAAACATCCTGGGAATGATGGACAAAACACATTAACGACAATAGCGAAAAATACCGTATCAAGCTTATGGACTGGTTTTATGGAATTTGGAACTGTCAGTGCAGCAATATTTGGAATACTCGCAATATTTAAACTAATCAAAACAATAATAGATATAGCCGCACACGGATACCAGTTACGTGAAACTTACGAATGTGGAATCGCCCTATTAGGAGCAATATGCGGCTCAGTCACCCACCCGCTACGATACCTCAAAAGAAGACGAAATATCGATGATCAAACAGCACAACCTCAAGGGATATCGATAACACCGGTAGTCACTCAACTACCAACGACATCTACGTCCGCCTTGAGCGAACTCAGAGATACCATCAGTCAAATTTCCTTTGGAAATTTGAACTTCAAGGGCGGGGGTGTCACGTCCCGCGCTCCGCACACGCCGTAACAAGAACAAGAAAACCATTCTATACAAAACACGCGAATAAGGATTTGAATGCACAAACGAACACACGGCACTACGAAACGAAAGGAAGGATTAACAAAACGAGGGCGATTAACGGATCCAACCAATAAACAAAATACATATACACACAATTCAAAATAAACCAGGAAATAAGAATAACTACAAAAGGGGAAAATAATTGAAACGCCAGGAATATATATATATATATATATATATGTATGTGTGCGCGTATGTTTTATATTATCGAATACTCTATAAAATAAACTACTCAAAACAATAAATAACGCAATCGAAGAATTACAAAACATTATATATATATATACACACACGTATTCATATGCATATTTCTCTTGGCAGTGTAGTATTCATACGAAATGAAATGTCAATTATTTATTTATCCTTTACCGGAATGTAGGCTAGTTTTAAGTATGTATCTTAGATTATCGATTTGATAGAATTCGCACACATATATATATTTCTGACAATGTAACCTTCATTTCTTTAATAATACAATATTGTATGTTTTATGTATTCGTTAAACTATTAGTTTTTGACTTCATGTATACTTTTATTTCATAAATTGATAATATTGTATTTATTGCATAGTATTGGAAGCACTGTCTCTAATATTTACTAGGTTATTACATGTTCGGCATATATGTTTATACTTATATGTAACTGTCCAAATTGATTGATTGAAATATATTTATATATATATATATGAGTCTAAAAAATTTATTGTAGCTGTGTATGTGGACGACATCCTCGTGTTTGGGACGAATGAGTGGATTGAGATATTCAAAACTAGGATTAAGGACAAATTAGATGTTAGAATGCTAGGCGTAGACACTCAATTTCTGTCCATCCACCTGAGTAAGCCAAACAGCACCACTGTAGTATTCGATCAATCTGTACAGATAGGTCAAATGCTGGATCTGTTTGACATTACTCGTGAGGTTGGGGTGGTGGGAGTGTCGACACCGCTAGCTAGAGAATGCGAGGCTGGTTTTGATATTGAACGTGATGAGCCTCTCGACAGTAAATTATATGAACAAGCTGTGGGGCACATAATGTATGTAGCTACTGTAAGTCGTCCTGATGTTGCGTGTGCAATAGGGAAACTAAGCCAAAGATGCGCGAATCCGACTGTATCCGATTGGAAAGCAGCGAAGCGGGTATTCAGATATTTACTAAAGACCAAAGACTTGAAGTTAGTATACCAAAGGACCGGGCAACCTCTGAAGGTGTTTTGCGACTCGGATTTTGCGGGTTGTACGGTAGACAGGAAATCCAGGAGCGGGTATATGTTCATACTCGCTGGTGGTGCGATATCCTGGCTATCCAAAAAACAACCGATTATAGCTCAATCGACGTGCGAAGCGGAATTTGTGGCAATGCTGGAAGCAGCAAGGGAAACAGTGTGGATTTCTTTACTGTTAAAGGAATTGGGTCAACTGTCATATTGCCATCGCCCCTGCAAGATATTCTGCGATAATATCGGAGCTATTTCATGGTCAAAGGACGAAATAGTTGCTGAGAGTTCTAAGCACGTCCAAGTGCGCTACTTTTACGTTAAGAACTGCGTATCGAGGGGGATACTAGATTATACTTATGTACCTAGTCCTGAGAATGTGGCTGACATTCTCACCAAAGGCCTAACTAGGATTAAGACCCAGCAATTTACCAAAGCTATGGGGCTTGTAGAAACTAGCGATCAAAGGGGAGTGTTGAGAAATGTTAAGTTGGTATGATCGCTGCTTACTACAAGCTAAGTTGGTACGACTTCTAACGACGCTCTTTTGTCTTAGAAGTCGACCACGTTGTTCTATTGACTTGGAGATTCCTGTGTGGTAAGACGTGTTATAAGACTGAAATATATTGGAGAAAACGAATCTAAGTGAATCGTTATTTTATAAACCCAAAACCTTATTAAATAACAATCAAAGCCATGTGTCCTGGGTTTTGGTTATGGTGTATGCAAATTCGTCGGGCGGTAAGTTTGCCAAGCTTAAAGCGTTCTCTATTAGTTTCTTCTGTGTGGTGTATCTTTGTGTCAGTGTATCATGGTATAATGTTTTCGTTTCTCGAGTTTATCAGAAATAGGAATAACCTTTTATAGAAAAAGAAAATTTTATATTTATATATATTATCTTTTTTTTCTTTCCTTTTTTTTCTTCTTTTTTTTTCTTCTTCCCCCTTTTTTTTTGTTTTTTTTTTATTGTTAAAACCTTTGTTTTATTTTAGGTTTTACGTACTTGTTATCAGTGAAAATAAATATTATGAATACTACTTGGATTGTAACTATATACATATATGCGTACAAAATCCACTTCTACATGTTAGATATAATAATATAACAATACTACGTAGATTAATACACAATAAAATATCCTTTTACTCCGGTTATATTTATTACTAACTCTCAATTAATCTATCTTAATTATTTTCTAACCACTTTCTATATTTATCAGCTATTTTATTTCTTTTTGTTAATCTGCGAAATCCATGCATGTACACTTCCTTGTATGGTGATTGATTGTTCACGAGGTAAGTTGCACTTTCACTGTTTTCGTTATTCGTTGAACTAACACGTTTTACATTCAAACAGTAATTGGAACACTCGTAATAAACTTCTTTTCTTTTTCCAAGTTTCCGCTATCTGTGTCATTCGACGAACACTGCCACGCCTCCACAGCACCGTTATAACATTTAGCGATGCTGCTCTTTGCATTAAGGCAATTGAAGTTAATTCGTTCGTTTATTTTCAGCTGGTACATGGTGTCCCGCAAGCAGGGAGCCATATCATATTTTGCATGTAGACCTTCTTGTTTGATGATTACTTGTTTACAAGGTAACTTTCACTTCCCCTCTTTTAATTATTTATTGAATCGACACGTTGTATATTCAAACAATAATTGGAGTACACATAATAATTTTCCCTTTTTCTTTTTAGGTTTTCGCTATCTGTATTATTCGACGGACAGTGTTACACCTCCTTTTGATTTATCCATAATATAGTTATAACATTTAGTAACCTTGTATTTTGCACTGAGACAATTGAAACTAATTTATTCACTTATTTTAGGTAGCTGTCATACATTGTGTTCCACGAACAACGATCCATAACCTATACTTGCACGTACACTTTCTTGTATGTTGATCACTTGTTCACAAGGTAACTTTCACTTTCACTAGTTAATTGTTCATTAAGTTAACACGTTTTATATTTAAGCAATAATTGAAACACGTATAATAATTTTCCTTTTTCCTTTTAGGTGTTCGATATCTGTATTATTCGACGAACAGCACTATAACATATACTACCGCACTACGTTGCCCACTGAAATCGCTTTATTCATTGCTTATTTCGATTATGCGCTAGTTTTAACTTGTTTAAATGCACCGTTCGCGGAATCCCTTTTACTTCGATCTTGACGTTTTGGTTCTGCAAGATTTCTAGCACTTTGTATGGTCCAGTATATTGATCGGAGAATTTTCCTTTACTGGGTTCTTTTAGTAAATATATCGAATCTCCTATTTTAAAATCTTGGGGGTTGATTCGTCGGTCGTAATATTCTTTTGATCTTAGTTTGGATTTTATCAAATTTTCTCTCGCCATTCGTTGTACGGTGTTAATTTTATCGAACAGATCTTCGAGATATTCTGCGTAAGTTGGTTCCATGTTCTCTTCGATTATTACTTCACCAGTAGGTTCTCTGGCTAGATGTCCAAAAACTAATTCGTGCGGGGAGAATTTCGTTCCTTCGTGTACAGAGGTATTATAGGAAAACATAGCTAATTCTACCCATTCGTCCCAATTTTTGGAATTTTCAATGTATAATTTGAGATATTCTATCAGCACGTGGTGAGATCTTTCGATTGAACCGTTACTTTGTGGATGATATGCCGTCGTGGTATATTGTTTGATGCGGAATCTCTTTGCTACTTTCTTCATTAGTGAGGATGTAAAGTTCGTTCCTTGATCAGTGAGAATAGCTCTCGGTGACCCGAAACGACAAATAAATCGCTTTACAAAAACGTCCGCTAAGATAGGCCGAGAGGCTGAAGAGATTCCTCCTAGTGGAATCCCAATTGAGTATTTTGTTAATAAGTCTTGGATAGTTAATATATATTCGTTTCCCTTTTGGGTTTTTGGTAATGGACCTATAATATCCATACTAACCTTATCGAACGCTTTACCTGGTGTGTCTGTAAGTACCATTGGTTGCTTTGCTTTTATTCTTGTGAGTTTCTTCAATTGACATTCCTTACATGTTCTTACGTAATCTTGAATTTCCTTTTTCATATTTTCCCAATAGTAATGTTGTCGTATTCTTTGATAAGTTTTTGTTATTCCTTTGTGTCCTGCTACGCTTGATTCATGTTTTTCTCGTATTATGTTGTTCCGCGCTTCCACAGATGGGGTAATTACTTCCCCAGTGCAAATGGTGATGGTTAAGGTTTTTTCCATAAATATTTCCTTTAATTTTCTGATTGTATATCGCCAGGGTATTGTTTCTCATTTACTGCGTCTAATAGAGATCTTAGCGAGTTTAATAAATTTTCTGGTGTTATTGGAATATTTCTATTTTCTTTTATCGGTAGGAATACAATGTATTTTCCAGAATCGTAATTCAATCTTGCTTTTTCTAACATTAAATCTTCATAACGAGGTAACTTTCCCGTTTCCTTCATTTCTAAGGCTCCTTTATCTATCGGATTGCCATGTATATCTATAAATACTACTTTATGGTCATTTACTCTCGCAATTGAGTCTCGGGTTTCTGAAATTCTTAGTTCCGCAATTATCGTAGGTCTCGTGTACTTTTCTCGTTGTTGAATTAGTTCTGGAATTACAGTGGAGGTCTCTTTTTCGCTTGTTGTATCCGTGCCTTCTTTTTCTCGATTGGTTATTGCTCTATCTGTACTTACATCGATTTCTGCTAATGCTTGGTCTAAATATTTTATGGGGGTTTCTTCTATTGTAAAATGTTTTCGGGTAAAACCCTTTCCTTGATTTTTAGAATCACTGGATTGAGGCAAGACGTGTGGTTTAGCTTCGAATATGGGAGAGTCTTCGGTTGACGTATCTATTTCGAATCTTTTTGAGACAGGATAGCGAATCGGTGAGACTTCCTCTCTCTTTCTGATTGGTAAACAAACTTCCGGAGGTTTCCTAGATAATGCGTCTGCGTTTCCGTTCGCCCTGCCTTCTTTGTATACAATATCAAATTCGAAGTCCGATAACTTTAATTTCCATTTCCAAATTCTTGAAGTAGGATCTTTGATAGAATGCATCCACGCTAAAGGTTTATGATCGGTTACGATGGTAAACTTTCTTCCGTAAAGATACGGTCGGAAGTGCATTGCGCTGTAAACAATTGCCAGACACTCCTTTTCTATGGTAGAGTAGTTTCGTTCGGCGGGATTTAATAGCCTTGAGGCATACGCAATCGGCAAATCCTTTCCGATTGGCCCTTGACTCAGTACACCGCTTATTGCATATCCTGATGCGTCTGTAGTAAGGTTAAAGGGTTTAGAAAAGTCTGAATATTGCAGGATGGGTTTCGTCACTAACGCTGTCTTTAAATTATTGAATGCGTTTTCTTGATTTTCTGTCCATTTAAAGGGAGTATCTTTCTTTAATAGTTGTGTCAATGGTTTCGCGACCTTGGGGAAATCGGGTATAAATCTTCTGTAATATCCTGCTAGTCCCAGAAATCGTTTGATATTTTTCGCCCTCTTTGGTCGTGGAAATTTTGATACGGCTTCGACTTTCTTTGGGTCGGGTTTCACGCCATCCTCACTAATTATATGTCCTAAATAATTCACCTCGTGTCGTAAAAATTCGCACTTATCAGGTTGTAATCGTAATTTAGCTTTCCTCAGTCTTTCCATTAATTTATTAAATTTAATTTCGCGTTCTTGGAGAGACGTGGAATAAATCACTATGTCATCCAGATAGACGAATAGTTCTATTCCTTGCAGACCAGATAATATTGAATTCATCAAACGTTGAAATGTTGCTGGGGCATCTTTTAATCCAAAGGGCATTCTTTTGAATTGAAAATGCCCGTATGGTGTCGAAAATGCAGTTTTGTGGGCATCTTCCTGTGACATACGGATCTGGTGAAAGCCCGATGCCAAGTCAAACGTGGAAAAATATTTTGCACTTCCTAATTGATCCAATATTTCTGTAATGTTGGGTAGTGGGAAGGCATCGCCAATCGTTTTATCGTTCAATTTTCTATAATCGATGACTAATCTCCAGCGCTTATTTCCTTGCGAATCGGGTTTTTGAGCACAATCCATAACGGGGAGTTATATGGAGATATTGATGGTTCCACTACGTCCGTATCTAGTAGTTCTTGGTCCTGTCGATTTATTTCTTCTCGATGTATTGGTGGATATCGATACTGTTTAGTATTGATGGGTATATTATCCGTTGTAATTATCCTATGTTCCAGAACTTCGGTTGCTTCCAATGTATCTCCTGGAATATGAAACCTATCTTGATTATTACGAATCAATTTTTTAGCATTTTCCTTTTCTTCTTCGTTCAAATGTTCGAGTCGTAGTAACTCATTTATTTTATCGTATCTACTTTCCTCCGATCTTAGAACTGTATTGCACGCTGTCCTAGGAAGCGGGGCGGGGGGCGGGGGGATTTTCAAATTCTTTAATTACCATCGTTGGTGTTGTAAATACGTAATCTCTCGAAGTAGTATTTATTACTCTTATGTAACCTTTTCCTTTATGATTCCTCACAACTGCATTACCAAAATAGATTCCCTTGTTCGGCTCGATTCTTGGAATAAATCCCTCTTTTATCTCTGGATTAGCGATATTAACTGAACACGTTATTGAACTTCGCTTCGGTATAATTATTTTTTCTTTACTATCGAAGGGAATATAAATATTTCCCCATCTGATATGTTTTCCCTCATAATCTAAACGAGCCTTACAACCTGCAAAAAATTCGGATCCTAGGATTCCGTCTTGATCGATTAGCAATGAATCATCGACTATGATGAAAACCAACCGGATGGCCCGCAACCTGTATTACCGTCTGCCCTAGGGAGACCAGGCTCGTTGCCGTAATTCCTCGCACTTCGATTGATTCCTTTTCGTCGATGATGGCTGAATCGAGTAAAGCAGGTTTCTTGATAATGTTGATTTCCGATCCAGAGTCTAATAATAAACTCGTCTTAGTCTTTAGATCTGGGGAAACTATTCGTGCAGTTGGGTTCGTTGGGGAATCGTTAAATTTTATTGAAATAATTCGGAGAGGTCGCCTTCCGAATCTGAATTCAACTCCTGATGATTTTCCTTCGCCGGTTGCTTGTGCTTCACTCTTTTCCTTTTGCCTTGAGATTCTGGATTCTCTGTCTGTGACCTCGTTTGGTTGTGGGATGACTCCCCCACAATATTTAGTGGTTGTTCGTTCGATCTTATGGTCGGCATTGCGTTCGCTCTGTCTCTCGTTATGGGTGGTGGAGTCGATCTCGCGGGGGTGGCTGTCCTTGTTCTGTTTGTTGCCGTCGGCGCCGGTCGCCTGGTTGCCGCCTGTACTCTTGGGCGATTCGGCGTATCGTTCCTTCGTGGCTCGCCCCATTCTCCCGAAGGACGTGTTTGGTTTCCCGATGGTCTCGAAGCATAGGGTACGATTAATCCGGCATCTACTCGGGCTTTAAATTTGTAACAGTCTTTCACTAGATGCCCGGGTTTTTTGCAATAGTTACACGTGATATTTTGTCTTGTAGAATTCAAAAAATTCTGCGATGGAGGTAGCGATCTTCGATCTTGGCGGTTGTTCCTGATATTGTTGTTAGTGTTCGAAGGATGTGCGTTGTCGCGTCTGTAATAGTTCGAGGGTGTCGGTCGTTGGGGTCGCGTTCTATCGGTTATTTGTTTCAATTCGTGTGTTGCTTTGACGGCTTGACGATACGCATCTTCTAAAGTATGGTACCCTGCTATTTTTACTCGCACATATACCTCGTTCGGAAGTCCTTTAACGAAAGCTTCTTTCGTTTCCCAATCTATAGTATCTTGGATATCGGGGGATATGATGCCGTAGTCGCCTCTTTCTCCGTCCATTATTGCCAATCTAAGATTTCTAACGCGATCCATATAATCTAATATGTCTTCCCCGGGTCGTTGAAATATCGTTCCTAATTCCCCTTTATATTCGTTAAGAGATTTCTTTGGGCCGAATAGATCCTTTAATTTGTTTCCGAAATCGTTTAGACTCATTAATTCTGTGTCTTCGATGGCGAGGAGCGCGTGTCCACGGAGCATATTTACTAACAATTTTACCAATTGAGGTTCTTGATATCTGGAAATCATATTTCGCGCGCGCTCACAAGCTCTTAAAAAGTGGAATACCGATGGTCGATATCCGTCAAACACTGGCACCGATTCGATCGCATCTTTTAGCTTAATTGGCTGGGTATGTCCACTCGGCTGGACCGTCTCTTGTTGCGTTGTCGGCGGCGATACGGGTGTTTTAGGTTCTTGTTTTGTTTTAAGTTCGAATAAGCCGCTTTGTAATTCGGCGAGTTTTGCACTCATATCGCGAAAGTTCGCATCCCATGCTTTAAGCTTTTCCGACAATGTCAAAACCATTTCTTCGTCCAACGATTTCACAACACTCGCCATTGTTTCTTAAATATTTGTTAAATATATATATTAATCAAGATAGACTAACTAAATATTAACGACAAGACATAACTGACCTCGGTGCGAAGGAATAAAGTTATGCTACACGAAATAACTGGTAACACAATACACAAAACATTAACTAAATTAAACGAGACTTACATAAATGCAAGTCACGTATAATCAAAACAATGACTATTGAAATTCGGTAACAATACAATCCATGCTATCACATTAAAGTAGCACACGGTATTGACACACACAATATCATGAAACACAAAACAATATTACAAAACACTACTAAATAAAATTATAGTGATTAACAATTAATTAGTTATTTCAACAACACGTTACTGTTGACATTAAACCAACGCCATACCAAAGAGACACGCGAGCGACCATGTTGAAAAATTCGTCGCGCGCACATACAAATAACAGCCAATGCAATACAATACAGCATCATAATAGCAATGTTAGGTACTAATAAAAAAAAAAAAAAAAAAAAAAAAAAAACAAGGAAAAGGGGGAGAGAGTTAAGGAAAATATATATAATAAATAACAACTAACATAATTATAACATATTATATATATTATATTATATACAGGGATACAGTATTCGTACAAAGGAACAGATCCAAACGAAAATTATATATATAAAAAAAAATAAATAATATATATATGTAATATCGTGATATAATATATTTACAAGGAATGGATGATACAGATGTTAATCGGACAGAAAAAGACGATTGTTGTTCAACCTGAACTATTCACACCAAACGTACAGAAAACAGCACAACTAAATAATTAGATAACGACTCGACTTTCACAAAATGCAATCAACACTCTCTCGGCAACGCCACTCGCAAACTCTGTTTGTTGATTCCTTTTCTCCCGTCCCTTGGCAACCGCTCGTGGCCAAGATCACGTAGGTCTCCTCTTTCCAAAACTACGCGACTAAAAACAAACGCCTCGGCTCTCGCGACATTCCACGCGGATCACCCGCCAACTCCCAGGCCTCTCACTCACGATACTACATATATACATTAACTATTTTTATATGTGTGTACAGAACTGATGGCGAACTCATCAACCATTTTCTGAACGACGGATGGAACAACATGAATAGCAATTCACACAGTGGAACTGTAAAGTATTTGTACGAAACCAAATACTGATGCTATCCACCTGTAAACAAACAATATTTATAACTATGCATATAATTTTCACTTATGTTCACCACTATATATATATATATATACTCGAAGACAAGGTACATTTGTGATATTTATTCCTATTGATGATATATACTTATATATTTATAACAATAAAACAAATCTCATTTATACTACTTGCCAATACGTACGCATATATGTATGTCGGATCACGATTCGAATTTTGGGCGCGCGACGACTCTTCATGTGGACTAGCCATCGTTTCACAAAGCCGAGATTTTATTTACACGTATATACAGGTCTATCACTAAGCTTAACAAATAATAAGTACAACTAATAATAAGTCTAACAAACACTAAGACTAATGAATAATACGATCTACGAATAATTAAATTAAATTAAATAATACTATTAGCAATGTTTGAGTTCAAACGAATCCACGGTCACCGGGATAACTCCTTACTAAGCGAAACTAACTTAGACGCAAATGCGATCGTCGAAAATGCTCGATGTATCACTCTCCAAGGCAATCGCAAGAATGCCAGCCTCGTGGTGATTTTTCTCCCTGTACGATTGCATTTTGTTTTGTATACCCGTTTGGAAGCATCGAGAAGGTTCCAAACGCCGTTGCTAGGCACACTCGTTGGAAGCATCGAGAAAGTTCCAAACGCCGTTGCTAGGCAGTTTCTGCCTGGAGTTTTGATTACTAATACAATGTATGTCCCATTGCATCGGCACCTCCGAGGCAACATCACACGTGGCTAGGCCCGCTCTCGAGGCCGCATGCCGCCACAACCACATTTCTCGGAAAACACATACAACCACTCCAGACCTCCGTTAGATAAAACATCCATCCCGTGACCGTGGCTACGTTCAGCGACCGATTGTCACCTCGAACCCAATCTCGCTTATTACAAATCTTAAGCAATTACAACTATAATAAAATCTAGGCTAAGGTACTAGAGGATGTTCCCAAAATTTCCAAGGAAAGGCTTCGGCTTTCCTTTCATCTCCGACATGTATATAATTACAAGCCAAGTAGTATTCATAATATTTATTTTCACTGATAACAAGTACGTAAAACCTAAAATAAATCAAAGGTTTTAACAATAAAAAAAAAACAAAAAAAAAAGAAAGAAAAAGGGGAAGAAGAAAAATAAAGAAGAAAAAAAAGGAAAGAAAAAAATATAATATTGTTAGGGAAGTGATACATTTACACTGTACATGAGAGTGTGTGTGTAAGGGCCAGAGGGCGTCAAGGCTTAGTGGAGACAAAAGACTATTGCCAGATGTTAGCAGAATCTAGGATAGTCGGTTGGCGACCAGCGTGCGTGCAAGACGTTCTTCAGAGAGTAATATAGATGTATAACTGTTGTGTGGGAAATATAGGCAATAATTTGTATTCCCAAATCCTCGAATTTCCTTAACAAATATATATAAATATAAAATTTTCTTTTTCTATAAAAGGTTATTACTATTTCTGATAAACTCGAGAAATGAAAACATTATACCATGATACACTGACACAAAGATACACCACACAGAAGAAACTAACAGAGAACGCTTTAAGCTTGGCAAACTTACCGCCCGACGAATTTGCATACACCATAACCAAAACCCAGGACACATGGCTCTGATCGCAGGAGAAGCGATCCATATAGTCAAATGCATTCCGGTACAAGTAAAGGTACGACATACAACAAAATGCTACTCGGAACTACCCGTTTGGCAAAGGAATCGCACCACAGGAACTCCACCCGGACGTGCGCCAAACGTGGCGATATTCAGCACCATCGTCGTTGGCCACGAGCGGAAGCCACGTCATGTTCCCGGCAGAAAATCTGCAGTCTCGAACGCATTGGCGAGAGGAGCAACAGGAAAAACAATCGTCCCTGGAACAGTAAACATCCTGGGAATGATGGACAAAACACATTAACGACAATAGCGAAAAATACCGTATCAAGCTTATGGACTGGTTTTATGGAATTTGGAACTGTCAGTGCAGCAATATTTGGAATACTCGCAATATTTAAACTAATCAAAACAATAATAGATATAGCCGCACACGGATACCAGTTACGTGAAACTTACGAATGTGGAATCGCCCTATTAGGAGCAATATGCGGCTCAGTCACCCACCCGCTACGATACCTCAAAAGAAGACGAAATATCGATGATCAAACAGCACAACCTCAAGGGATATCGATAACACCGGTAGTCACTCAACTACCAACGACATCTACGTCCGCCTTGAGCGAACTCAGAGATACCATCAGTCAAATTTCCTTTGGAAATTTGAACTTCAAGGGCGGGGGTGTCACGTCCCGCGCTCCGCACACGCCGTAACAAGAACAAGAAAACCATTCTATACAAAACACGCGAATAAGGATTTGAATGCACAAACGAACACACGGCACTACGAAACGAAAGGAAGGATTAACAAAACGAGGGCGATTAACGGATCCAACCAATAAACAAAATACATATACACACAATTCAAAATAAACCAGGAAATAAGAATAACTACAAAAGGGGAAAATAATTGAAACGCCAGGAATATATATATATATATATATATATATGTATGTGTGCGCGTATGTTTTATATTATCGAATACTCTATAAAATAAACTACTCAAAACAATAAATAACGCAATCGAAGAATTACAAAACATTATATATATATATATATACACACACGTATTCATATGCATATTTCTCTTGGCAGTGTAGTATTCATACGAAATGAAATGTCAATTATTTATTTATCCTTTACCGGAATGTAGGCTAGTTTTAAGTATGTATCTTAGATTATCGATTTGATAGAATTCGCACACATATATATATTTCTGACAATGTAACCTTCATTTCTTTAATAATACAATATTGTATGTTTTATGTATTCGTTAAACTATTAGTTTTTGACTTCATGTATACTTTTATTTCATAAATTGATAATATTGTATTTATTGCATAGTATTGGAAGCACTGTCTCTAATATTTACTAGGTTATTACATGTTCGGCATATATGTTTATACTTATATGTAACTGTCCAAATTGATTGATTGAAATATATTTATATATATATATATGAGTCTAAAAAATTTATTGTAGCTGTGTATGTGGACGACATCCTCGTGTTTGGGACGAATGAGTGGATTGAGATATTCAAAACTAGGATTAAGGACAAATTAGATGTTAGAATGCTAGGCGTAGACACTCAATTTCTGTCCATCCACCTGAGTAAGCCAAACAGCACCACTGTAGTATTCGATCAATCTGTACAGATAGGTCAAATGCTGGATCTGTTTGACATTACTCGTGAGGTTGGGGTGGTGGGAGTGTCGACACCGCTAGCTAGAGAATGCGAGGCTGGTTTTGATATTGAACGTGATGAGCCTCTCGACAGTAAATTATATGAACAAGCTGTGGGGCACATAATGTATGTAGCTACTGTAAGTCGTCCTGATGTTGCGTGTGCAATAGGGAAACTAAGCCAAAAATGCGCGAATCCGACTGTATCCGATTGGAAAGCAGCGAAGCGGGTATTCAGATATTTACTAAAGACCAAAGACTTGAAGTTAGTATACCAAAGGACCGGGCAACCTCTGAAGGTGTTTTGCGACTCGGATTTTGCGGGTTGTACGGTAGACAGGAAATCCAGGAGCGGGTATATGTTCATACTCGCTGGTGGTGCGATATCCTGGCTATCCAAAAAACAACCGATTATAGCTCAATCGACGTGCGAAGCGGAATTTGTGGCAATGCAGGAAGCAGCAAGGGAAACAGTGTGGATTTCTTTACTGTTAAAGGAATTGGGTCAACTGTCATATTGCCATCGCCCCTGCAAGATATTCTGCGATAATATCGGAGCTATTTCATGGTCAAAGGACGAAATAGTTGCTGAGAGTTCTAAGCACGTCCAAGTGCGCTACTTTTACGTTAAGAACTGCGTATCGAGGGGGATACTAGATTATACTTATGTACCTAGTCCTGAGAATGTGGCTGACATTCTCACCAAAGGCCTAACTAGGATTAAGACCCAGCAATTTACCAAAGCTATGGGGCTTGTAGAAACTAGCGATCAAAGGGGAGTGTTGAGAAATGTTAAGTTGGTATGATCGCTGCTTACTACAAGCTAAGTTGGTACGACTTCTAACGACGCTCTTTTGTCTTAGAAGTCGACCACGTTGTTCTATTGACTTGGAGATTCCTGTGTGGTAAGACGTGTTATAAGACTGAAATATATTGGAGAAAACGAATCTAAGTGAATCGTTATTTTATAAACCCAAAACCTTATTAAATAACAATCAAAGCCATGTGTCCTGGGTTTTGGTTATGGTGTATGCAAATTCGTCGGGCGGTAAGTTTGCCAAGCTTAAAGCGTTCTCTATTAGTTTCTTCTGTGTGGTGTATCTTTGTGTCAGTGTATCATGGTATAATGTTTTCGTTTCTCGAGTTTATCAGAAATAGGAATAACCTTTTATAGAAAAAGAAAATTTTATATTTATATATATTATATTTTTTTTCTTTCCTTTTTTTTTTCTTCTTTTTTTTTCTTCTTCCCCCTTTTTTTTGTTTTTTTTTTTATTGTTAAAACCTTTGTTTTATTTTAGGTTTTACGTACTTGTTATCAGTGAAAATAAATATTATGAATACTACTTGGATTGTAACTATATACATATATGCGTACAAAATCCACTTCTACATGTTAGATATAATAATATAACAATACTACGTAGATTAATACACAATAAAATATCCTTTTACTCCGGTTATATTTATTACTAACTCTCAATTAATCTATCTTAATTATTTTCTAACCACTTTCTATATTTATCAGCTATTTTATTTCTTTTTGTTAATCTGCGAAATCCATGCATGTACACTTCCTTGTATGGTGATTGATTGTTCACGAGGTAAGTTGCACTTTCACTGTTTTCGTTATTCGTTGAACTAACACGTTTTACATTCAAACAGTAATTGGAACACTCGTAATAAACTTCTTTTCTTTTTCCAAGTTTCCGCTATCTGTGTCATTCGACGAACACTGCCACGCCTCCACAGCACCGTTATAACATTTAGCGATGCTGCTCTTTGCATTAAGGCAATTGAAGTTAATTCGTTCGTTTATTTTCAGCTGGTACATGGTGTCCCGCAAGCAGGGAGCCATATCATATTTTGCATGTAGACCTTCTTGTTTGATGATTACTTGTTTACAAGGTAACTTTCACTTCCCCTCTTTTAATTATTTATTGAATCGACACGTTGTATATTCAAACAATAATTGGAGTACACATAATAATTTTCCCTTTTTCTTTTTAGGTTTTCGCTATCTGTATTATTCGACGGACAGTGTTACACCTCCTTTTGATTTATCCATAATATAGTTATAACATTTAGTAACCTTGTATTTTGCACTGAGACAATTGAAACTAATTTATTCACTTATTTTAGGTAGCTGTCATACATTGTGTTCCACGAACAACGATCCATAACCTATACTTGCACGTACACTTTCTTGTATGTTGATCACTTGTTCACAAGGTAACTTTCACTTTCACTAGTTAATTGTTCATTAAGTTAACACGTTTTATATTTAAGCAATAATTGAAACACGTATAATAATTTTCCTTTTTCCTTTTAGGTGTTCGATATCTGTATTATTCGACGAACAGCACTATAACATATACTACCGCACTACGTTGCCCACTGAAATCGCTTTATTCATTGCTTATTTCGATTATGCGCTAGTTTTAACTTGTTTAAATGCACCGTTCGCGGAATCCCTTTTACTTCGATCTTGACGTTTTGGTTCTGCAAGATTTCTAGCACTTTGTATGGTCCAGTATATTGATCGGAGAATTTTCCTTTACTGGGTTCTTTTAGTAAATATATCGAATCTCCTATTTTAAAATCTTGGGGGTTGATTCGTCGGTCGTAATATTCTTTTGATCTTAGTTTGGATTTTATCAAATTTTCTCTCGCCATTCGTTGTACGGTGTTAATTTTATCGAACAGATCTTCGAGATATTCTGCGTAAGTTGGTTCCATGTTCTCTTCGATTATTACTTCACCAGTAGGTTCTCTGGCTAGATGTCCAAAAACTAATTCGTGCGGGGAGAATTTCGTTCCTTCGTGTACAGAGGTATTATAGGAAAACATAGCTAATTCTACCCATTCGTCCCAATTTTTGGAATTTTCAATGTATAATTTGAGATATTCTATCAGCACGTGGTGAGATCTTTCGATTGAACCGTTACTTTGTGGATGATATGCCGTCGTGGTATATTGTTTGATGCGGAATCTCTTTGCTACTTTCTTCATTAGTGAGGATGTAAAGTTCGTTCCTTGATCAGTGAGAATAGCTCTCGGTGACCCGAAACGACAAATAAATCGCTTTACAAAAACGTCCGCTAAGATAGGCCGAGAGGCTGAAGAGATTCCTCCTAGTGGAATCCCAATTGAGTATTTTGTTAATAAGTCTTGGATAGTTAATATATATTCGTTTCCCTTTTGGGTTTTTGGTAATGGACCTATAATATCCATACTAACCTTATCGAACGCTTTACCTGGTGTGTCTGTAAGTACCATTGGTTGCTTTGCTTTTATTCTTGTGAGTTTCTTCAATTGACATTCCTTACATGTTCTTACGTAATCTTGAATTTCCTTTTTCATATTTTCCCAATAGTAATGTTGTCGTATTCTTTGATAAGTTTTTGTTATTCCTTTGTGTCCTGCTACGCTTGATTCATGTTTTTCTCGTATTATGTTGTTCCGCGCTTCCACAGATGGGGTAATTACTTCCCCGGTGCAAATGGTGATGGTTAAGGTTTTTTCCATAAATATTTCCTTTAATTTTCTGATTGTATATCGCCAGGGTATTGTTTCTCATTTACTGCGTCTAATAGAGATCTTAGCGAGTTTAATAAATTTTCTGGTGTTATTGGAATATTTCTATTTTCCTTTATCGGTAGGAATACAATGTATTTTCTAGAATCGTAATTCAATCTTGCTTTTTCTAACATTAAATCTTCATAACGAGGTAACTTTCCCGTTTCCTTCATTTCTAAGGCTCCTTTATCTATCGGATTGCCATGTATATCTATAAATACTACTTTATGGTCATTTACTCTCGCAATTGAGTCTCGGGTTTCTGAAATTCTTAGTTCCGCAATTATCGTAGGTCTCGTGTCCTTTTCTCGTTGTTGAATTAGTTCTGGAATTACAGTGGAGGTCTCTTTTTCGCTTGTTGTATCCGTGCCTTCTTTTTCTCGATTGGTTATTGCTCTATCTGTACTTACATCGATTTCTGCTAATGCTTGGTCTAAATATTTTATGGGGGTTTCTTCTATTGTAAAATGTTTTCGGGTAAAACCCTTTCCTTGATTTTTAGAATCACTGGATTGAGGCAAGACGTGTGGTTTAGCTTCGAATATGGGAGAGTCTTCGGTTGACGTATCTATTTCGAATCTTTTTGAGACAGGATAGCGAATCGGTGAGACTTCCTCTCTCTTTCTGATTGGTAAACAAACTTCCGGAGGTTTCCTAGATAATGCGTCTGCGTTTCCGTTCGCCCTGCCTTCTTTGTATACAATATCAAATTCGAAGTCCGATAACTTTAATTTCCATTTCCAAATTCTTGAAGTAGGATCTTTGATAGAATGCATCCACGCTAAAGGTTTATGATCGGTTACGATGGTAAACTTTCTTCCGTAAAGATACGGTCGGAAGTGCATTGCGCTGTAAACAATTGCCAGACACTCCTTTTCTATGGTAGAGTAGTTTCGTTCGGCGGGATTTAATAGCCTTGAGGCATACGCAATCGGCAAATCCTTTCCGATTGGCCCTTGACTCAGTACACCGCTTATTGCATATCCTGATGCGTCTGTAGTAAGGTTAAAGGGTTTAGAAAAGTCTGAATATTGCAGGATGGGTTTCGTCACTAACGCTGTCTTTAAATTATTGAATGCGTTTTCTTGATTTTCTGTCCATTTAAAGGGAGTATCTTTCTTTAATAGTTGTGTCAATGGTTTCGCGACCTTGGGGAAATCGGGTATAAATCTTCTGTAATATCCTGCTAGTCCCAGAAATCGTTTGATATTTTTCGCCCTCTTTGGTCGTGGAAATTTTGATACGGCTTCGACTTTCTTTGGGTCGGGTTTCACGCCATCCTCACTAATTATATGTCCTAAATAATTCACCTCGTGTCGTAAAAATTCGCACTTATCAGGTTGTAATCGTAATTTAGCTTTCCTCAGTCTTTCCATTAATTTATTAAATTTAATTTCGCGTTCTTGGAGAGACGTGGAATAAATCACTATGTCATCCAGATAGACGAATAGTTCTATTCCTTGCAGACCAGATAATATTGAATTCATCAAACGTTGAAATGTTGCTGGGGCATCTTTTAATCCAAAGGGCATTCTTTTGAATTGAAAATGCCCGTATGGTGTCGAAAATGCAGTTTTGTGGGCATCTTCCTGTGACATACGGATCTGGTGAAAGCCCGATGCCAAGTCAAACGTGGAAAAATATTTTGCACTTCCTAATTGATCCAATATTTCTGTAATGTTGGGTAGTGGGAAGGCATCGCCAATCGTTTTATCGTTCAATTTTCTATAATCGATGACTAATCTCCAGCGCTTATTTCCTTGCGAATCGGGTTTTTGAGCACAATCCATAACGGGGAGTTATATGGAGATATTGATGGTTCCACTACGTCCGTATCTAGTAGTTCTTGGTCCTGTCGATTTATTTCTTCTCGATGTATTGGTGGATATCGATACTGTTTAGTATTGATGGGTATATTATCCGTTGTAATTATCCTATGTTCCAGAACTTCGGTTGCTTCCAATGTATCTCCTGGAATATGAAACCTATCTTGATTATTACGAATCAATTTTTTAGCATTTTCCTTTTCTTCTTCGTTCAAATGTTCGAGTCGTAGTAACTCATTTATTTTATCGTATCTACTTTCCTCCGATCTTAGAACTGTATTGCACGCTGTCCTAGGAAGCGGGGCGGGGGGCGGGGGGATTTTCAAATTCTTTAATTACCATCGTTGGTGTTGTAAATACGTAATCTCTCGAAGTAGTATTTATTACTCTTATGTAACCTTTTCCTTTATGATTCCTCACAACTGCATTACCAAAATAGATTCCCTTGTTCGGCTCGATTCTTGGAATAAATCCCTCTTTTATCTCTGGATTAGCGATATTAACTGAACACGTTATTGAACTTCGCTTCGGTATAATTATTTTTTCTTTACTATCGAAGGGAATATAAATATTTCCCCATCTGATATGTTTTCCCTCATAATCTAAACGAGCCTTACAACCTGCAAAAAATTCGGATCCTAGGATTCCGTCTTGATCGATTAGCAATGAATCATCGACTATGATGAAAACCAACCGGATGGCCCGCAACCTGTATTACCGTCTGCCCTAGGGAGACCAGGCTCGTTGCCGTAATTCCTCGCACTTCGATTGATTCCTTTTCGTCGATGATGGCTGAATCGAGTAAAGCAGGTTTCTTGATAATGTTGATTTCCGATCCAGAGTCTAATAATAAACTCGTCTTAGTCTTTAGATCTGGGGAAACTATTCGTGCAGTTGGGTTCGTTGGGGAATCGTTAAATTTTATTGAAATAATTCGGAGAGGTCGCCTTCCGAATCTGAATTCAACTCCTGATGATTTTCCTTCGCCGGTTGCTTGTGCTTCACTCTTTTCCTTTTGCCTTGAGATTCTGGATTCTCTGTCTGTGACCTCGTTTGGTTGTGGGATGACTCCCCCACAATATTTAGTGGTTGTTCGTTCGATCTTATGGTCGGCATTGCGTTCGCTCTGTCTCTCGTTATGGGTGGTGGAGTCGATCTCGCGGGGGTGGCTGTCCTTGTTCTGTTTGTTGCCGTCGGCGCCGGTCGCCTGGTTGCCGCCTGTACTCTTGGGCGATTCGGCGTATCGTTCCTTCGTGGCTCGCCCCATTCTCCCGAAGGACGTGTTTGGTTTCCCGATGGTCTCGAAGCATAGGGTACGATTAATCCGGCATCTACTCGGGCTTTAAATTTGTAACAGTCTTTCACTAGATGCCCGGGTTTTTTGCAATAGTTACACGTGATATTTTGTCTTGTAGAATTCAAAAAATTCTGCGATGGAGGTAGCGATCTTCGATCTTGGCGGTTGTTCCTGATATTGTTGTTAGTGTTCGAAGGATGTGCGTTGTCGCGTCTGTAATAGTTCGAGGGTGTCGGTCGTTGGGGTCGCGTTCTATCGGTTATTTGTTTCAATTCGTGTGTTGCTTTGACGGCTTGACGATACGCATCTTCTAAAGTATGGTACCCTGCTATTTTTACTCGCACATATACCTCGTTCGGAAGTCCTTTAACGAAAGCTTCTTTCGTTTCCCAATCTATAGTATCTTGGATATCGGGGGATATGATGCCGTAGTCGCCTCTTTCTCCGTCCATTATTGCCAATCTAAGATTTCTAACGCGATCCATATAATCTAATATGTCTTCCCCGGGTCGTTGAAATATCGTTCCTAATTCCCCTTTATATTCGTTAAGAGATTTCTTTGGGCCGAATAGATCCTTTAATTTGTTTCCGAAATCGTTTAGACTCATTAATTCTGTGTCTTCGATGGCGAGGAGCGCGTGTCCACGGAGCATATTTACTAACAATTTTACCAATTGAGGTTCTTGATATCTGGAAATCATATTTCGCGCGCGCTCACAAGCTCTTAAAAAGTGGAATACCGATGGTCGATATCCGTCAAACACTGGCACCGATTCGATCGCATCTTTTAGCTTAATTGGCTGGGTATGTCCACTCGGCTGGACCGTCTCTTGTTGCGTTGTCGGCGGCGATACGGGTGTTTTAGGTTCTTGTTTTGTTTTAAGTTCGAATAAGCCGCTTTGTAATTCGGCGAGTTTTGCACTCATATCGCGAAAGTTCGCATCCCATGCTTTAAGCTTTTCCGACAATGTCAAAACCATTTCTTCGTCCAACGATTTCACAACACTCGCCATTGTTTCTTAAATATTTGTTAAATATATATATTAATCAAGATAGACTAACTAAATATTAACGACAAGACATAACTGACCTCGGTGCGAAGGAATAAAGTTATGCTACACGAAATAACTGGTAACACAATACACAAAACATTAACTAAATTAAACGAGACTTACATAAATGCAAGTCACGTATAATCAAAACAATGACTATTGAAATTCGGTAACAATACAATCCATGCTATCACATTAAAGTAGCACACGGTATTGACACACACAATATCATGAAACACAAAACAATATTACAAAACACTACTAAATAAAATTATAGTGATTAACAATTAATTAGTTATTTCAACAACACGTTACTGTTGACATTAAACCAACGCCATACCAAAGAGACACGCGAGCGACCATGTTGAAAAATTCGTCGCGCGCACATACAAATAACAGCCAATGCAATACAATACAGCATCATAATAGCAATGTTAGGTACTAATAAAAAAAAAAAAAAAAAAAAAAAAAAACAAGGAAAAGGGGGAGAGAGTTAAGGAAAATATATATAATAAATAACAACTAACATAATTATAACATATTATATATATTATATTATATACAGGGATACAGTATTCGTACAAAGGAACAGATCCAAACGAAAATTATATATATAAAAAAAAATAAATAATATATATATGTAATATCGTGATATAATATATTTACAAGGAATGGATGATACAGATGTTAATCGGACAGAAAAAGACGATTGTTGTTCAACCTGAACTATTCACACCAAACGTACAGAAAACAGCACAACTAAATAATTAGATAACGACTCGACTTTCACAAAATGCAATCAACACTCTCTCGGCAACGCCACTCGCAAACTCTGTTTGTTGATTCCTTTTCTCCCGTCCCTTGGCAACCGCTCGTGGCCAAGATCACGTAGGTCTCCTCTTTCCAAAACTACGCGACTAAAAACAAACGCCTCGGCTCTCGCGACATTCCACGCGGATCACCCGCCAACTCCCAGGCCTCTCACTCACGATACTACATATATACATTAACTATTTTTATATGTGTGTACAGAACTGATGGCGAACTCATCAACCATTTTCTGAACGACGGATGGAACAACATGAATAGCAATTCACACAGTGGAACTGTAAAGTATTTGTACGAAACCAAATACTGATGCTATCCACCTGTAAACAAACAATATTTATAACTATGCATATAATTTTCACTTATGTTCACCACTATATATATATATATATACTCGAAGACAAGGTACATTTGTGATATTTATTCCTATTGATGATATATACTTATATATTTATAACAATAAAACAAATCTCATTTATACTACTTGCCAATACGTACGCATATATGTATGTCGGATCACGATTCGAATTTTGGGCGCGCGACGACTCTTCATGTGGACTAGCCATCGTTTCACAAAGCCGAGATTTTATTTACACGTATATACAGGTCTATCACTAAGCTTAACAAATAATAAGTACAACTAATAATAAGTCTAACAAACACTAAGACTAATGAATAATACGATCTACGAATAATTAAATTAAATTAAATAATACTATTAGCAATGTTTGAGTTCAAACGAATCCACGGTCACCGGGATAACTCCTTACTAAGCGAAACTAACTTAGACGCAAATGCGATCGTCGAAAATGCTCGATGTATCACTCTCCAAGGCAATCGCAAGAATGCCAGCCTCGTGGTGATTTTTCTCCCTGTACGATTGCATTTTGTTTTGTATACCCGTTTGGAAGCATCGAGAAGGTTCCAAACGCCGTTGCTAGGCACACTCGTTGGAAGCATCGAGAAAGTTCCAAACGCCGTTGCTAGGCAGTTTCTGCCTGGAGTTTTGATTACTAATACAATGTATGTCCCATTGCATCGGCACCTCCGAGGCAACATCACACGTGGCTAGGCCCGCTCTCGAGGCCGCATGCCGCCACAACCACATTTCTCGGAAAACACATACAACCACTCCAGACCTCCGTTAGATAAAACATCCATCCCGTGACCGTGGCTACGTTCAGCGACCGATTGTCACCTCGAACCCAATCTCGCTTATTACAAATCTTAAGCAATTATAACTATAATAAAATCTAGGCTAAGGTACTAGAGGATGTTCCCAAAATTTCCAAGGAAAGGCTTCGGCTTTCCTTTCATCTCCGACATGTATATAATTACAAGCCAAGTAGTATTCATAATATTTATTTTCACTGATAACAAGTACGTAAAACCTAAAATAAATCAAAGGTTTTAACAATAAAAAAAAAACAAAAAAAAAAAAGAAAGAAAAAGGGGAAGAAGAAAAATAAAGAAGAAAAAAAAGGAAAGAAAAAAAATATAATATTGTTAGGGAAGTGATACATTTACACTGTACATGAGAGTGTGTGTGTAAGGGCCAGAGGGCGTCAAGGCTTAGTGGAGACAAAAGACTGTTGCCAGATGTTAGCAGAATCTAGGATAGTCGGTTGGCGACCAGCGTGCGTGCAAGACGTTCTTCAGAGAGTAATATAGATGTATAACTGTTGTGTGGGAAATATAGGCAATAATTTGTATTCCCAAATCCTCGAATTTCCTTAACAAATATATATAAATATAAAATTTTCTTTTTCTATAAAAGGTTATTACTATTTCTGATAAACTCGAGAAATGAAAACATTATACCATGATACACTGACACAAAGATACACCACACAGAAGAAACTAACAGAGAACGCTTTAAGCTTGGCAAACTTACCGCCCGACGAATTTGCATACACCATAACCAAAACCCAGGACACATGGCTCTGATCGCAGGAGAAGCGATCCATATAGTCAAATGCATTCCGGTACAAGTAAAGGTACGACATACAACAAAATGCTACTCGGAACTACCCGTTTGGCAAAGGAATCGCACCACAGGAACTCCACCCGGACGTGCGCCAAACGTGGCGATATTCAGCACCATCGTCGTTGGCCACGAGCGGAAGCCACGTCATGTTCCCGGCAGAAAATCTGCAGTCTCGAACGCATTGGCGAGAGGAGCAACAGGAAAAACAATCGTCCCTGGAACAGTAAACATCCTGGGAATGATGGACAAAACACATTAACGACAATAGCGAAAAATACCGTATCAAGCTTATGGACTGGTTTTATGGAATTTGGAACTGTCAGTGCAGCAATATTTGGAATACTCGCAATATTTAAACTAATCAAAACAATAATAGATATAGCCGCACACGGATACCAGTTACGTGAAACTTACGAATGTGGAATCGCCCTATTAGGAGCAATATGCGGCTCAGTCACCCACCCGCTACGATACCTCAAAAGAAGACGAAATATCGATGATCAAACAGCACAACCTCAAGGGATATCGATAACACCGGTAGTCACTCAACTACCAACGACATCTACGTCCGCCTTGAGCGAACTCAGAGATACCATCAGTCAAATTTCCTTTGGAAATTTGAACTTCAAGGGCGGGGGTGTCACGTCCCGCGCTCCGCACACGCCGTAACAAGAACAAGAAAACCATTCTATACAAAACACGCGAATAAGGATTTGAATGCACAAACGAACACACGGCACTACGAAACGAAAGGAAGGATTAACAAAACGAGGGCGATTAACGGATCCAACCAATAAACAAAATACATATACACACAATTCAAAATAAACCAGGAAATAAGAATAACTACAAAAGGGGAAAATAATTGAAACGCCAGGAATATATATATATATATATATATATATGTATGTGTGCGCGTATGTTTTATATTATCGAATACTCTATAAAATAAACTACTCAAAACAATAAATAACGCAATCGAAGAATTACAAAACATTATATATATATATACACACACGTATTCATATGCATATTTCTCTTGGCAGTGTAGTATTCATACGAAATGAAATGTCAATTATTTATTTATCCTTTACCGGAATGTAGGCTAGTTTTAAGTATGTATCTTAGATTATCGATTTGATAGAATTCGCACACATATATATATTTCTGACAATGTAACCTTCATTTCTTTAATAATACAATATTGTATGTTTTATGTATTCGTTAAACTATTAGTTTTTGACTTCATGTATACTTTTATTTCATAAATTGATAATATTGTATTTATTGCATAGTATTGGAAGCACTGTCTCTAATATTTACTAGGTTATTACATGTTCGGCATATATGTTTATACTTATATGTAACTGTCCAAATTGATTGATTGAAATATATTTATATATATATATATGAGTCTAAAAAATTTATTGTAGCTGTGTATGTGGACGACATCCTCGTGTTTGGGACGAATGAGTGGATTGAGATATTCAAAACTAGGATTAAGGACAAATTAGATGTTAGAATGCTAGGCGTAGACACTCAATTTCTGTCCATCCACCTGAGTAAGCCAAACAGCACCACTGTAGTATTCGATCAATCTGTACAGATAGGTCAAATGCTGGATCTGTTTGACATTACTCGTGAGGTTGGGGTGGTGGGAGTGTCGACACCGCTAGCTAGAGAATGCGAGGCTGGTTTTGATATTGAACGTGATGAGCCTCTCGACAGTAAATTATATGAACAAGCTGTGGGGCACATAATGTATGTAGCTACTGTAAGTCGTCCTGATGTTGCGTGTGCAATAGGGAAACTAAGCCAAAGATGCGCGAATCCGACTGTATCCGATTGGAAAGCAGCGAAGCGGGTATTCAGATATTTACTAAAGACCAAAGACTTGAAGTTAGTATACCAAAGGACCGGGCAACCTCTGAAGGTGTTTTGCGACTCGGATTTTCCGGGTTGTACGGTAGACAGGAAATCCAGGAGCGGGTATATGTTCATACTCGCTGGTGGTGCGATATCCTGGCTATCCAAAAAACAACCGATTATAGCTCAATCGACGTGCGAAGCGGAATTTGTGGCAATGCTGGAAGCAGCAAGGGAAACAGTGTGGATTTCTTTACTGTTAAAGGAATTGGGTCAACTGTCATATTGCCATCGCCCCTGCAAGATATTCTGCGATAATATCGGAGCTATTTCATGGTCAAAGGACGAAATAGTTGCTGAGAGTTCTAAGCACGTCCAAGTGCGCTACTTTTACGTTAAGAACTGCGTATCGAGGGGGATACTAGATTATACTTATGTACCTAGTCCTGAGAATGTGGCTGACATTCTCACCAAAGGCCTAACTAGGATTAAGACCCAGCAATTTACCAAAGCTATGGGGCTTGTAGAAACTAGCGATCAAAGGGGAGTGTTGAGAAATGTTAAGTTGGTATGATCGCTGCTTACTACAAGCTAAGTTGGTACGACTTCTAACGACGCTCTTTTGTCTTAGAAGTCGACCACGTTGTTCTATTGACTTGGAGATTCCTGTGTGGTAAGACGTGTTATAAGACTGAAATATATTGGAGAAAACGAATCTAAGTGAATCGTTATTTTATAAACCCAAAACCTTATTAAATAACAATCAAAGCCATGTGTCCTGGGTTTTGGTTATGGTGTATGCAAATTCGTCGGGCGGTAAGTTTGCCAAGCTTAAAGCGTTCTCTATTAGTTTCTTCTGTGTGGTGTATCTTTGTGTCAGTGTATCATGGTATAATGTTTTCGTTTCTCGAGTTTATCAGAAATAGGAATAACCTTTTATAGAAAAAGAAAATTTTATATTTATATATATTATATTTTTTTTCTTTCCTTTTTTTTTCTTCTTTTTTTTTTCTTCTTCCCCCTTTTTTTTGTTTTTTTTTTATTGTTAAAACCTTTGTTTTATTTTAGGTTTTACGTACTTGTTATCAGTGAAAATAAATATTATGAATACTACTTGGATTGTAACTATATACATATATGCGTACAAAATCCACTTCTACATGTTAGATATAATAATATAACAATACTACGTAGATTAATACACAATAAAATATCCTTTTACTCCGGTTATATTTATTACTAACTCTCAATTAATCTATCTTAATTATTTTCTAACCACTTTCTATATTTATCAGCTATTTTATTTCTTTTTGTTAATCTGCGAAATCCATGCATGTACACTTCCTTGTATGGTGATTGATTGTTCACGAGGTAAGTTGCACTTTCACTGTTTTCGTTATTCGTTGAACTAACACGTTTTACATTCAAACAGTAATTGGAACACTCGTAATAAACTTCTTTTCTTTTTCCAAGTTTCCGCTATCTGTGTCATTCGACGAACACTGCCACGCCTCCACAGCACCGTTATAACATTTAGCGATGCTGCTCTTTGCATTAAGGCAATTGAAGTTAATTCGTTCGTTTATTTTCAGCTGGTACATGGTGTCCCGCAAGCAGGGAGCCATATCATATTTTGCATGTAGACCTTCTTGTTTGATGATTACTTGTTTACAAGGTAACTTTCACTTCCCCTCTTTTAATTATTTATTGAATTGACACGTTGTATATTCAAACAATAATTGGAGTACACATAATAATTTTCCCTTTTTCTTTTTAGGTTTTCGCTATCTGTATTATTCGACGGACAGTGTTACACCTCCTGTTGATTTATCCATAATATAGTTATAACATTTAGTAACCTTGTATTTTGCACTGAGACAATTGAAACTAATTTATTCACTTATTTTAGGTAGCTGTCATACATTGTGTTCCACGAACAACGATCCATAACCTATACTTGCACGTACACTTTCTTGTATGTTGATCACTTGTTCACAAGGTAACTTTCACTTTCACTAGTTAATTGTTCATTAAGTTAACACGTTTTATATTTAAGCAATAATTGAAACACGTATAATAATTTTCCTTTTTCCTTTTAGGTGTTCGATATCTGTATTATTCGACGAACAGCACTATAACATATACTACCGCACTACGTTGCCCACTGAAATCGCTTTATTCATTGCTTATTTCGATTATGCGCTAGTTTTAACTTGTTTAAATGCACCGTTCGCGGAATCCCTTTTACTTCGATCTTGACGTTTTGGTTCTGCAAGATTTCTAGCACTTTGTATGGTCCAGTATATTGATCGGAGAATTTTCCTTTACTGGGTTCTTTTAGTAAATATATCGAATCTCCTATTTTAAAATCTTGGGGGTTGATTCGTCGGTCGTAATATTCTTTTGATCTTAGTTTGGATTTTATCAAATTTTCTCTCGCCATTCGTTGTACGGTGTTAATTTTATCGAACAGATCTTCGAGATATTCTGCGTAAGTTGGTTCCATGTTCTCTTCGATTATTACTTCACCAGTAGGTTCTCTGGCTAGATGTCCAAAAACTAATTCGTGCGGGGAGAATTTCGTTCCTTCGTGTACAGAGGTATTATAGGAAAACATAGCTAATTCTACCCATTCGTCCCAATTTTTGGAATTTTCAATGTATAATTTGAGATATTCTATCAGCACGTGGTGAGATCTTTCGATTGAACCGTTACTTTGTGGATGATATGCCGTCGTGGTATATTGTTTGATGCGGAATCTCTTTGCTACTTTCTTCATTAGTGAGGATGTAAAGTTCGTTCCTTGATCAGTGAGAATAGCTCTCGGTGACCCGAAACGACAAATAAATCGCTTTACAAAAACGTCCGCTAAGATAGGCCGAGAGGCTGAAGAGATTCCTCCTAGTGGAATCCCAATTGAGTATTTTGTTAATAAGTCTTGGATAGTTAATATATATTCGTTTCCCTTTTGGGTTTTTGGTAATGGACCTATAATATCCATACTAACCTTATCGAACGCTTTACCTGGTGTGTCTGTAAGTACCATTGGTTGCTTTGCTTTTATTCTTGTGAGTTTCTTCAATTGACATTCCTTACATGTTCTTACGTAATCTTGAATTTCCTTTTTCATATTTTCCCAATAGTAATGTTGTCGTATTCTTTGATAAGTTTTTGTTATTCCTTTGTGTCCTGCTACGCTTGATTCATGTTTTTCTCGTATTATGTTGTTCCGCGCTTCCACAGATGGGGTAATTACTTCCCCGGTGCAAATGGTGATGGTTAAGGTTTTTTCCATAAATATTTCCTTTAATTTTCTGATTGTATATCGCCAGGGTATTGTTTCTCATTTACTGCGTCTAATAGAGATCTTAGCGAGTTTAATAAATTTTCTGGTGTTATTGGAATATTTCTATTTTCTTTTATCGGTAGGAATACAATGTATTTTCCAGAATCGTAATTCAATCTTGCTTTTTCTAACATTAAATCTTCATAACGAGGTAACTTTCCCGTTTCCTTCATTTCTAAGGCTCCTTTATCTATCGGATTGCCATGTATATCTATAAATACTACTTTATGGTCATTTACTCTCGCAATTGAGTCTCGGGTTTCTGAAATTCTTAGTTCCGCAATTATCGTAGGTCTCGTGTACTTTTCTCGTTGTTGAATTAGTTCTGGAATTACAGTGGAGGTCTCTTTTTCGCTTGTTGTATCCGTGCCTTCTTTTTCTCGATTGGTTATTGCTCTATCTGTACTTACATCGATTTCTGCTAATGCTTGGTCTAAATATTTTATGGGGGTTTCTTCTATTGTAAAATGTTTTCGGGTAAAACCCTTTCCTTGATTTTTAGAATCACTGGATTGAGGCAAGACGTGTGGTTTAGCTTCGAATATGGGAGAGTCTTCGGTTGACGTATCTATTTCGAATCTTTTTGAGACAGGATAGCGAATCGGTGAGACTTCCTCTCTCTTTCTGATTGGTAAACAAACTTCCGGAGGTTTCCTAGATAATGCGTCTGCGTTTCCGTTCGCCCTGCCTTCTTTGTATACAATATCAAATTCGAAGTCCGATAACTTTAATTTCCATTTCCAAATTCTTGAAGTAGGATCTTTGATAGAATGCATCCACGCTAAAGGTTTATGATCGGTTACGATGGTAAACTTTCTTCCGTAAAGATACGGTCGGAAGTGCATTGCGCTGTAAACAATTGCCAGACACTCCTTTTCTATGGTAGAGTAGTTTCGTTCGGCGGGATTTAATAGCCTTGAGGCATACGCAATCGGCAAATCCTTTCCGATTGGCCCTTGACTCAGTACACCGCTTATTGCATATCCTGATGCGTCTGTAGTAAGGTTAAAGGGTTTAGAAAAGTCTGGATATTGCAGGATGGGTTTCGTCACTAACGCTGTCTTTAAATTATTGAATGCGTTTTCTTGATTTTCTGTCCATTTAAAGGGAGTATCTTTCTTTAATAGTTGTGTCAATGGTTTCGCGACCTTGGGGAAATCGGGTATAAATCTTCTGTAATATCCTGCTAGTCCCAGAAATCGTTTGATATTTTTCGCCCTCTTTGGTCGTGGAAATTTTGATACGGCTTCGACTTTCTTTGGGTCGGGTTTCACGCCATCCTCACTAATTATATGTCCTAAATAATTCACCTCGTGTCGTAAAAATTCGCACTTATCAGGTTGTAATCGTAATTTAGCTTTCCTCAGTCTTTCCATTAATTTATTAAATTTAATTTCGCGTTCTTGGAGAGACGTGGAATAAATCACTATGTCATCCAGATAGACGAATAGTTCTATTCCTTGCAGACCAGATAATATTGAATTCATCAAACGTTGAAATGTTGCTGGGGCATCTTTTAATCCAAAGGGCATTCTTTTGAATTGAAAATGCCCGTATGGTGTCGAAAATGCAGTTTTGTGGGCATCTTCCTGTGACATACGGATCTGGTGAAAGCCCGATGCCAAGTCAAACGTGGAAAAATATTTTGCACTTCCTAATTGATCCAATATTTCTGTAATGTTGGGTAGTGGGAAGGCATCGCCAATCGTTTTATCGTTCAATTTTCTATAATCGATGACTAATCTCCAGCGCTTATTTCCTTGCGAATCGGGTTTTTGAGCACAATCCATAACGGGGAGTTATATGGAGATATTGATGGTTCCACTACGTCCGTATCTAGTAGTTCTTGGTCCTGTCGATTTATTTCTTCTCGATGTATTGGTGGATATCGATACTGTTTAGTATTGATGGGTATATTATCCGTTGTAATTATCCTATGTTCCAGAACTTCGGTTGCTTCCAATGTATCTCCTGGAATATGAAACCTATCTTGATTATTACGAATCAATTTTTTAGCATTTTCCTTTTCTTCTTCGTTCAAATGTTCGAGTCGTAGTAACTCATTTATTTTATCGTATCTACTTTCCTCCGATCTTAGAACTGTATTGCACGCTGTCCTAGGAAGCGGGGCGGGGGGCGGGGGGATTTTCAAATTCTTTAATTACCATCGTTGGTGTTGTAAATACGTAATCTCTCGAAGTAGTATTTATTACTCTTATGTAACCTTTTCCTTTATGATTCCTCACAACTGCATTACCAAAATAGATTCCCTTGTTCGGCTCGATTCTTGGAATAAATCCCTCTTTTATCTCTGGATTAGCGATATTAACTGAACACGTTATTGAACTTCGCTTCGGTATAATTATTTTTTCTTTACTATCGAAGGGAATATAAATATTTCCCCATCTGATATGTTTTCCCTCATAATCTAAACGAGCCTTACAACCTGCAAAAAATTCGGATCCTAGGATTCCGTCTTGATCGATTAGCAATGAATCATCGACTATGATGAAAACCAACCGGATGGCCCGCAACCTGTATTACCGTCTGCCCTAGGGAGACCAGGCTCGTTGCCGTAATTCCTCGCACTTCGATTGATTCCTTTTCGTCGATGATGGCTGAATCGAGTAAAGCAGGTTTCTTGATAATGTTGATTTCCGATCCAGAGTCTAATAATAAACTCGTCTTAGTCTTTAGATCTGGGGAAACTATTCGTGCAGTTGGGTTCGTTGGGGAATCGTTAAATTTTATTGAAATAATTCGGAGAGGTCGCCTTCCGAATCTGAATTCAACTCCTGATGATTTTCCTTCGCCGGTTGCTTGTGCTTCACTCTTTTCCTTTTGCCTTGAGATTCTGGATTCTCTGTCTGTGACCTCGTTTGGTTGTGGGATGACTCCCCCACAATATTTAGTGGTTGTTCGTTCGATCTTATGGTCGGCATTGCGTTCGCTCTGTCTCTCGTTATGGGTGGTGGAGTCGATCTCGCGGGGGTGGCTGTCCTTGTTCTGTTTGTTGCCGTCGGCGCCGGTCGCCTGGTTGCCGCCTGTACTCTTGGGCGATTCGGCGTATCGTTCCTTCGTGGCTCGCCCCATTCTCCCGAAGGACGTGTTTGGTTTCCCGATGGTCTCGAAGCATAGGGTACGATTAATCCGGCATCTACTCGGGCTTTAAATTTGTAACAGTCTTTCACTAGATGCCCGGGTTTTTTGCAATAGTTACACGTGATATTTTGTCTTGTAGAATTCAAAAAATTCTGCGATGGAGGTAGCGATCTTCGATCTTGGCGGTTGTTCCTGATATTGTTGTTAGTGTTCGAAGGATGTGCGTTGTCGCGTCTGTAATAGTTCGAGGGTGTCGGTCGTTGGGGTCGCGTTCTATCGGTTATTTGTTTCAATTCGTGTGTTGCTTTGACGGCTTGACGATACGCATCTTCTAAAGTATGGTACCCTGCTATTTTTACTCGCACATATACCTCGTTCGGAAGTCCTTTAACGAAAGCTTCTTTCGTTTCCCAATCTATAGTATCTTGGATATCGGGGGATATGATGCCGTAGTCGCCTCTTTCTCCGTCCATTATTGCCAATCTAAGATTTCTAACGCGATCCATATAATCTAATATGTCTTCCCCGGGTCGTTGAAATATCGTTCCTAATTCCCCTTTATATTCGTTAAGAGATTTCTTTGGGCCGAATAGATCCTTTAATTTGTTTCCGAAATCGTTTAGACTCATTAATTCTGTGTCTTCGATGGCGAGGAGCGCGTGTCCACGGAGCATATTTACTAACAATTTTACCAATTGAGGTTCTTGATATCTGGAAATCATATTTCGCGCGCGCTCACAAGCTCTTAAAAAGTGGAATACCGATGGTCGATATCCGTCAAACACTGGCACCGATTCGATCGCATCTTTTAGCTTAATTGGCTGGGTATGTCCACTCGGCTGGACCGTCTCTTGTTGCGTTGTCGGCGGCGATACGGGTGTTTTAGGTTCTTGTTTTGTTTTAAGTTCGAATAAGCCGCTTTGTAATTCGGCGAGTTTTGCACTCATATCGCGAAAGTTCGCATCCCATGCTTTAAGCTTTTCCGACAATGTCAAAACCATTTCTTCGTCCAACGATTTCACAACACTCGCCATTGTTTCTTAAATATTTGTTAAATATATATATTAATCAAGATAGACTAACTAAATATTAACGACAAGACATAACTGACCTCGGTGCGAAGGAATAAAGTTATGCTACACGAAATAACTGGTAACACAATACACAAAACATTAACTAAATTAAACGAGACTTACATAAATGCAAGTCACGTATAATCAAAACAATGACTATTGAAATTCGGTAACAATACAATCCATGCTATCACATTAAAGTAGCACACGGTATTGACACACACAATATCATGAAACACAAAACAATATTACAAAACACTACTAAATAAAATTATAGTGATTAACAATTAATTAGTTATTTCAACAACACGTTACTGTTGACATTAAACCAACGCCATACCAAAGAGACACGCGAGCGACCATGTTGAAAAATTCGTCGCGCGCACATACAAATAACAGCCAATGCAATACAATACAGCATCATAATAGCAATGTTAGGTACTAATAAAAAAAAAAAAAAAAAAAAAAAACAAGGAAAAGGGGGAGAGAGTTAAGGAAAATATATATAATAAATAACAACTAACATAATTATAACATATTATATATATTATATTATATACAGGGATACAGTATTCGTACAAAGGAACAGATCCAAACGAAAATTATATATATAAAAAAAAATAAATAATATATATATGTAATATCGTGATATAATATATTTACAAGGAATGGATGATACAGATGTTAATCGGACAGAAAAAGACGATTGTTGTTCAACCTGAACTATTCACACCAAACGTACAGAAAACAGCACAACTAAATAATTAGATAACGACTCGACTTTCACAAAATGCAATCAACACTCTCTCGGCAACGCCACTCGCAAACTCTGTTTGTTGATTCCTTTTCTCCCGTCCCTTGGCAACCGCTCGTGGCCAAGATCACGTAGGTCTCCTCTTTCCAAAACTACGCGACTAAAAACAAACGCCTCGGCTCTCGCGACATTCCACGCGGATCACCCGCCAACTCCCAGGCCTCTCACTCACGATACTACATATATACATTAACTATTTTTATATGTGTGTACAGAACTGATGGCGAACTCATCAACCATTTTCTGAACGACGGATGGAACAACATGAATAGCAATTCACACAGTGGAACTGTAAAGTATTTGTACGAAACCAAATACTGATGCTATCCACCTGTAAACAAACAATATTTATAACTATGCATATAATTTTCACTTATGTTCACCACTATATATATATATATATATATACTCGAAGACAAGGTACATTTGTGATATTTATTCCTATTGATGATATATACTTATATATTTATAACAATAAAACAAATCTCATTTATACTACTTGCCAATACGTACGCATATATGTATGTCGGATCACGATTCGAATTTTGGGCGCGCGACGACTCTTCATGTGGACTAGCCATCGTTTCACAAAGCCGAGATTTTATTTACACGTATATACAGGTCTATCACTAAGCTTAACAAATAATAAGTACAACTAATAATAAGTCTAACAAACACTAAGACTAATGAATAATACGATCTACGAATAATTAAATTAAATTAAATAATACTATTAGCAATGTTTGAGTTCAAACGAATCCACGGTCACCGGGATAACTCCTTACTAAGCGAAACTAACTTAGACGCAAATGCGATCGTCGAAAATGCTCGATGTATCACTCTCCAAGGCAATCGCAAGAATGCCAGCCTCGTGGTGATTTTTCTCCCTGTACGATTGCATTTTGTTTTGTATACCCGTTTGGAAGCATCGAGAAGGTTCCAAACGCCGTTGCTAGGCACACTCGTTGGAAGCATCGAGAAAGTTCCAAACGCCGTTGCTAGGCAGTTTCTGCCTGGAGTTTTGATTACTAATACAATGTATGTCCCATTGCATCGGCACCTCCGAGGCAACATCACACGTGGCTAGGCCCGCTCTCGAGGCCGCATGCCGCCACAACCACATTTCTCGGAAAACACATACAACCACTCCAGACCTCCGTTAGATAAAACATCCATCCCGTGACCGTGGCTACGTTCAGCGACCGATTGTCACCTCGAACCCAATCTCGCTTATTACAAATCTTAAGCAATTACAACTATAATAAAATCTAGGCTAAGGTACTAGAGGATGTTCCCAAAATTTCCAAGGAAAGGCTTCGGCTTTCCTTTCATCTCCGACATGTATATAATTACAAGCCAAGTAGTATTCATAATATTTATTTTCACTGATAACAAGTACGTAAAACCTAAAATAAATCAAAGGTTTTAACAATAAAAAAAAAAACAAAAAAAAAAGAAAGAAAAAGGGGAAGAAGAAAAATAAAGAAGAAAAAAAAGGAAAGAAAAAAATATAATATTGTTAGGGAAGTGATACATTTACACTGTACATGAGAGTGTGTGTGTAAGGGCCAGAGGGCGTCAAGGCTTAGTGGAGACAAAAGACTGTTGCCAGATGTTAGCAGAATCTAGGATAGTCGGTTGGCGACCAGCGTGCGTGCAAGACGTTCTTCAGAGAGTAATATAGATGTATAACTGTTGTGTGGGAAATATAGGCAATAATTTGTATTCCCAAATCCTCGAATTTCCTTAACAAATATATATAAATATAAAATTTTCTTTTTCTATAAAAGGTTATTACTATTTCTGATAAACTCGAGAAATGAAAACATTATACCATGATACACTGACACAAAGATACACCACACAGAAGAAACTAACAGAGAACGCTTTAAGCTTGGCAAACTTACCGCCCGACGAATTTGCATACACCATAACCAAAACCCAGGACACATGGCTCTGATCGCAGGAGAAGCGATCCATATAGTCAAATGCATTCCGGTACAAGTAAAGGTACGACATACAACAAAATGCTACTCGGAACTACCCGTTTGGCAAAGGAATCGCACCACAGGAACTCCACCCGGACGTGCGCCAAACGTGGCGATATTCAGCACCATCGTCGTTGGCCACGAGCGGAAGCCACGTCATGTTCCCGGCAGAAAATCTGCAGTCTCGAACGCATTGGCGAGAGGAGCAACAGGAAAAACAATCGTCCCTGGAACAGTAAACATCCTGGGAATGATGGACAAAACACATTAACGACAATAGCGAAAAATACCGTATCAAGCTTATGGACTGGTTTTATGGAATTTGGAACTGTCAGTGCAGCAATATTTGGAATACTCGCAATATTTAAACTAATCAAAACAATAATAGATATAGCCGCACACGGATACCAGTTACGTGAAACTTACGAATGTGGAATCGCCCTATTAGGAGCAATATGCGGCTCAGTCACCCACCCGCTACGATACCTCAAAAGAAGACGAAATATCGATGATCAAACAGCACAACCTCAAGGGATATCGATAACACCGGTAGTCACTCAACTACCAACGACATCTACGTCCGCCTTGAGCGAACTCAGAGATACCATCAGTCAAATTTCCTTTGGAAATTTGAACTTCAAGGGCGGGGGTGTCACGTCCCGCGCTCCGCACACGCCGTAACAAGAACAAGAAAACCATTCTATACAAAACACGCGAATAAGGATTTGAATGCACAAACGAACACACGGCACTACGAAACGAAAGGAAGGATTAACAAAACGAGGGCGATTAACGGATCCAACCAATAAACAAAATACATATACACACAATTCAAAATAAACCAGGAAATAAGAATAACTACAAAAGGGGAAAATAATTGAAACGCCAGGAATATATATATATATATATATATATATGTATGTGTGCGCGTATGTTTTATATTATCGAATACTCTATAAAATAAACTACTCAAAACAATAAATAACGCAATCGAAGAATTACAAAACATTATATATATATATATATACACACACGTATTCATATGCATATTTCTCTTGGCAGTGTAGTATTCATACGAAATGAAATGTCAATTATTTATTTATCCTTTACCGGAATGTAGGCTAGTTTTAAGTATGTATCTTAGATTATCGATTTGATAGAATTCGCACACATATATATATTTCTGACAATGTAACCTTCATTTCTTTAATAATACAATATTGTATGTTTTATGTATTCGTTAAACTATTAGTTTTTGACTTCATGTATACTTTTATTTCATAAATTGATAATATTGTATTTATTGCATAGTATTGGAAGCACTGTCTCTAATATTTACTAGGTTATTACATGTTCGGCATATATGTTTATACTTATATGTAACTGTCCAAATTGATTGATTGAAATATATTTATATATATATATATGAGTCTAAAAAATTTATTGTAGCTGTGTATGTGGACGACATCCTCGTGTTTGGGACGAATGAGTGGATTGAGATATTCAAAACTAGGATTAAGGACAAATTAGATGTTAGAATGCTAGGCGTAGACACTCAATTTCTGTCCATCCACCTGAGTAAGCCAAACAGCACCACTGTAGTATTCGATCAATCTGTACAGATAGGTCAAATGCTGGATCTGTTTGACATTACTCGTGAGGTTGGGGTGGTGGGAGTGTCGACACCGCTAGCTAGAGAATGCGAGGCTGGTTTTGATATTGAACGTGATGAGCCTCTCGACAGTAAATTATATGAACAAGCTGTGGGGCACATAATGTATGTAGCTACTGTAAGTCGTCCTGATGTTGCGTGTGCAATAGGGAAACTAAGCCAAAAATGCGCGAATCCGACTGTATCCGATTGGAAAGCAGCGAAGCGGGTATTCAGATATTTACTAAAGACCAAAGACTTGAAGTTAGTATACCAAAGGACCGGGCAACCTCTGAAGGTGTTTTGCGACTCGGATTTTGCGGGTTGTACGGTAGACAGGAAATCCAGGAGCGGGTATATGTTCATACTCGCTGGTGGTGCGATATCCTGGCTATCCAAAAAACAACCGATTATAGCTCAATCGACGTGCGAAGCGGAATTTGTGGCAATGCAGGAAGCAGCAAGGGAAACAGTGTGGATTTCTTTACTGTTAAAGGAATTGGGTCAACTGTCATATTGCCATCGCCCCTGCAAGATATTCTGCGATAATATCGGAGCTATTTCATGGTCAAAGGACGAAATAGTTGCTGAGAGTTCTAAGCACGTCCAAGTGCGCTACTTTTACGTTAAGAACTGCGTATCGAGGGGGATACTAGATTATACTTATGTACCTAGTCCTGAGAATGTGGCTGACATTCTCACCAAAGGCCTAACTAGGATTAAGACCCAGCAATTTACCAAAGCTATGGGGCTTGTAGAAACTAGCGATCAAAGGGGAGTGTTGAGAAATGTTAAGTTGGTATGATCGCTGCTTACTACAAGCTAAGTTGGTACGACTTCTAACGACGCTCTTTTGTCTTAGAAGTCGACCACGTTGTTCTATTGACTTGGAGATTCCTGTGTGGTAAGACGTGTTATAAGACTGAAATATATTGGAGAAAACGAATCTAAGTGAATCGTTATTTTATAAACCCAAAACCTTATTAAATAACAATCAAAGCCATGTGTCCTGGGTTTTGGTTATGGTGTATGCAAATTCGTCGGGCGGTAAGTTTGCCAAGCTTAAAGCGTTCTCTATTAGTTTCTTCTGTGTGGTGTATCTTTGTGTCAGTGTATCATGGTATAATGTTTTCGTTTCTCGAGTTTATCAGAAATAGGAATAACCTTTTATAGAAAAAGAAAATTTTATATTTATATATATTATATTTTTTTTCTTTCCTTTTTTTTTTCTTCTTTTTTTTTCTTCTTCCCCCTTTTTTTTGTTTTTTTTTTTATTGTTAAAACCTTTGTTTTATTTTAGGTTTTACGTACTTGTTATCAGTGAAAATAAATATTATGAATACTACTTGGATTGTAACTATATACATATATGCGTACAAAATCCACTTCTACATGTTAGATATAATAATATAACAATACTACGTAGATTAATACACAATAAAATATCCTTTTACTCCGGTTATATTTATTACTAACTCTCAATTAATCTATCTTAATTATTTTCTAACCACTTTCTATATTTATCAGCTATTTTATTTCTTTTTGTTAATCTGCGAAATCCATGCATGTACACTTCCTTGTATGGTGATTGATTGTTCACGAGGTAAGTTGCACTTTCACTGTTTTCGTTATTCGTTGAACTAACACGTTTTACATTCAAACAGTAATTGGAACACTCGTAATAAACTTCTTTTCTTTTTCCAAGTTTCCGCTATCTGTGTCATTCGACGAACACTGCCACGCCTCCACAGCACCGTTATAACATTTAGCGATGCTGCTCTTTGCATTAAGGCAATTGAAGTTAATTCGTTCGTTTATTTTCAGCTGGTACATGGTGTCCCGCAAGCAGGGAGCCATATCATATTTTGCATGTAGACCTTCTTGTTTGATGATTACTTGTTTACAAGGTAACTTTCACTTCCCCTCTTTTAATTATTTATTGAATCGACACGTTGTATATTCAAACAATAATTGGAGTACACATAATAATTTTCCCTTTTTCTTTTTAGGTTTTCGCTATCTGTATTATTCGACGGACAGTGTTACACCTCCTTTTGATTTATCCATAATATAGTTATAACATTTAGTAACCTTGTATTTTGCACTGAGACAATTGAAACTAATTTATTCACTTATTTTAGGTAGCTGTCATACATTGTGTTCCACGAACAACGATCCATAACCTATACTTGCACGTACACTTTCTTGTATGTTGATCACTTGTTCACAAGGTAACTTTCACTTTCACTAGTTAATTGTTCATTAAGTTAACACGTTTTATATTTAAGCAATAATTGAAACACGTATAATAATTTTCCTTTTTCCTTTTAGGTGTTCGATATCTGTATTATTCGACGAACAGCACTATAACATATACTACCGCACTACGTTGCCCACTGAAATCGCTTTATTCATTGCTTATTTCGATTATGCGCTAGTTTTAACTTGTTTAAATGCACCGTTCGCGGAATCCCTTTTACTTCGATCTTGACGTTTTGGTTCTGCAAGATTTCTAGCACTTTGTATGGTCCAGTATATTGATCGGAGAATTTTCCTTTACTGGGTTCTTTTAGTAAATATATCGAATCTCCTATTTTAAAATCTTGGGGGTTGATTCGTCGGTCGTAATATTCTTTTGATCTTAGTTTGGATTTTATCAAATTTTCTCTCGCCATTCGTTGTACGGTGTTAATTTTATCGAACAGATCTTCGAGATATTCTGCGTAAGTTGGTTCCATGTTCTCTTCGATTATTACTTCACCAGTAGGTTCTCTGGCTAGATGTCCAAAAACTAATTCGTGCGGGGAGAATTTCGTTCCTTCGTGTACAGAGGTATTATAGGAAAACATAGCTAATTCTACCCATTCGTCCCAATTTTTGGAATTTTCAATGTATAATTTGAGATATTCTATCAGCACGTGGTGAGATCTTTCGATTGAACCGTTACTTTGTGGATGATATGCCGTCGTGGTATATTGTTTGATGCGGAATCTCTTTGCTACTTTCTTCATTAGTGAGGATGTAAAGTTCGTTCCTTGATCAGTGAGAATAGCTCTCGGTGACCCGAAACGACAAATAAATCGCTTTACAAAAACGTCCGCTAAGATAGGCCGAGAGGCTGAAGAGATTCCTCCTAGTGGAATCCCAATTGAGTATTTTGTTAATAAGTCTTGGATAGTTAATATATATTCGTTTCCCTTTTGGGTTTTTGGTAATGGACCTATAATATCCATACTAACCTTATCGAACGCTTTACCTGGTGTGTCTGTAAGTACCATTGGTTGCTTTGCTTTTATTCTTGTGAGTTTCTTCAATTGACATTCCTTACATGTTCTTACGTAATCTTGAATTTCCTTTTTCATATTTTCCCAATAGTAATGTTGTCGTATTCTTTGATAAGTTTTTGTTATTCCTTTGTGTCCTGCTACGCTTGATTCATGTTTTTCTCGTATTATGTTGTTCCGCGCTTCCACAGATGGGGTAATTACTTCCCCGGTGCAAATGGTGATGGTTAAGGTTTTTTCCATAAATATTTCCTTTAATTTTCTGATTGTATATCGCCAGGGTATTGTTTCTCATTTACTGCGTCTAATAGAGATCTTAGCGAGTTTAATAAATTTTCTGGTGTTATTGGAATATTTCTATTTTCCTTTATCGGTAGGAATACAATGTATTTTCTAGAATCGTAATTCAATCTTGCTTTTTCTAACATTAAATCTTCATAACGAGGTAACTTTCCCGTTTCCTTCATTTCTAAGGCTCCTTTATCTATCGGATTGCCATGTATATCTATAAATACTACTTTATGGTCATTTACTCTCGCAATTGAGTCTCGGGTTTCTGAAATTCTTAGTTCCGCAATTATCGTAGGTCTCGTGTCCTTTTCTCGTTGTTGAATTAGTTCTGGAATTACAGTGGAGGTCTCTTTTTCGCTTGTTGTATCCGTGCCTTCTTTTTCTCGATTGGTTATTGCTCTATCTGTACTTACATCGATTTCTGCTAATGCTTGGTCTAAATATTTTATGGGGGTTTCTTCTATTGTAAAATGTTTTCGGGTAAAACCCTTTCCTTCATTTTTAGAATCACTGGATTGAGGCAAGACGTGTGGTTTAGCTTCGAATATGGGAGAGTCTTCGGTTGACGTATCTATTTCGAATCTTTTTGAGACAGGATAGCGAATCGGTGAGACTTCCTCTCTCTTTCTGATTGGTAAACAAACTTCCGGAGGTTTCCTAGATAATGCGTCTGCGTTTCCGTTCGCCCTGCCTTCTTTGTATACAATATCAAATTCGAAGTCCGATAACTTTAATTTCCATTTCCAAATTCTTGAAGTAGGATCTTTGATAGAATGCATCCACGCTAAAGGTTTATGATCGGTTACGATGGTAAACTTTCTTCCGTAAAGATACGGTCGGAAGTGCATTGCGCTGTAAACAATTGCCAGACACTCCTTTTCTATGGTAGAGTAGTTTCGTTCGGCGGGATTTAATAGCCTTGAGGCATACGCAATCGGCAAATCCTTTCCGATTGGCCCTTGACTCAGTACACCGCTTATTGCATATCCTGATGCGTCTGTAGTAAGGTTAAAGGGTTTAGAAAAGTCTGAATATTGCAGGATGGGTTTCGTCACTAACGCTGTCTTTAAATTATTGAATGCGTTTTCTTGATTTTCTGTCCATTTAAAGGGAGTATCTTTCTTTAATAGTTGTGTCAATGGTTTCGCGACCTTGGGGAAATCGGGTATAAATCTTCTGTAATATCCTGCTAGTCCCAGAAATCGTTTGATATTTTTCGCCCTCTTTGGTCGTGGAAATTTTGATACGGCTTCGACTTTCTTTGGGTCGGGTTTCACGCCATCCTCACTAATTATATGTCCTAAATAATTCACCTCGTGTCGTAAAAATTCGCACTTATCAGGTTGTAATCGTAATTTAGCTTTCCTCAGTCTTTCCATTAATTTATTAAATTTAATTTCGCGTTCTTGGAGAGACGTGGAATAAATCACTATGTCATCCAGATAGACGAATAGTTCTATTCCTTGCAGACCAGATAATATTGAATTCATCAAACGTTGAAATGTTGCTGGGGCATCTTTTAATCCAAAGGGCATTCTTTTGAATTGAAAATGCCCGTATGGTGTCGAAAATGCAGTTTTGTGGGCATCTTCCTGTGACATACGGATCTGGTGAAAGCCCGATGCCAAGTCAAACGTGGAAAAATATTTTGCACTTCCTAATTGATCCAATATTTCTGTAATGTTGGGTAGTGGGAAGGCATCGCCAATCGTTTTATCGTTCAATTTTCTATAATCGATGACTAATCTCCAGCGCTTATTTCCTTGCGAATCGGGTTTTTGAGCACAATCCATAACGGGGAGTTATATGGAGATATTGATGGTTCCACTACGTCCGTATCTAGTAGTTCTTGGTCCTGTCGATTTATTTCTTCTCGATGTATTGGTGGATATCGATACTGTTTAGTATTGATGGGTATATTATCCGTTGTAATTATCCTATGTTCCAGAACTTCGGTTGCTTCCAATGTATCTCCTGGAATATGAAACCTATCTTGATTATTACGAATCAATTTTTTAGCATTTTCCTTTTCTTCTTCGTTCAAATGTTCGAGTCGTAGTAACTCATTTATTTTATCGTATCTACTTTCCTCCGATCTTAGAACTGTATTGCACGCTGTCCTAGGAAGCGGGGCGGGGGGCGGGGGGATTTTCAAATTCTTTAATTACCATCGTTGGTGTTGTAAATACGTAATCTCTCGAAGTAGTATTTATTACTCTTATGTAACCTTTTCCTTTATGATTCCTCACAACTGCATTACCAAAATAGATTCCCTTGTTCGGCTCGATTCTTGGAATAAATCCCTCTTTTATCTCTGGATTAGCGATATTAACTGAACACGTTATTGAACTTCGCTTCGGTATAATTATTTTTTCTTTACTATCGAAGGGAATATAAATATTTCCCCATCTGATATGTTTTCCCTCATAATCTAAACGAGCCTTACAACCTGCAAAAAATTCGGATCCTAGGATTCCGTCTTGATCGATTAGCAATGAATCATCGACTATGATGAAAACCAACCGGATGGCCCGCAACCTGTATTACCGTCTGCCCTAGGGAGACCAGGCTCGTTGCCGTAATTCCTCGCACTTCGATTGATTCCTTTTCGTCGATGATGGCTGAATCGAGTAAAGCAGGTTTCTTGATAATGTTGATTTCCGATCCAGAGTCTAATAATAAACTCGTCTTAGTCTTTAGATCTGGGGAAACTATTCGTGCAGTTGGGTTCGTTGGGGAATCGTTAAATTTTATTGAAATAATTCGGAGAGGTCGCCTTCCGAATCTGAATTCAACTCCTGATGATTTTCCTTCGCCGGTTGCTTGTGCTTCACTCTTTTCCTTTTGCCTTGAGATTCTGGATTCTCTGTCTGTGACCTCGTTTGGTTGTGGGATGACTCCCCCACAATATTTAGTGGTTGTTCGTTCGATCTTATGGTCGGCATTGCGTTCGCTCTGTCTCTCGTTATGGGTGGTGGAGTCGATCTCGCGGGGGTGGCTGTCCTTGTTCTGTTTGTTGCCGTCGGCGCCGGTCGCCTGGTTGCCGCCTGTACTCTTGGGCGATTCGGCGTATCGTTCCTTCGTGGCTCGCCCCATTCTCCCGAAGGACGTGTTTGGTTTCCCGATGGTCTCGAAGCATAGGGTACGATTAATCCGGCATCTACTCGGGCTTTAAATTTGTAACAGTCTTTCACTAGATGCCCGGGTTTTTTGCAATAGTTACACGTGATATTTTGTCTTGTAGAATTCAAAAAATTCTGCGATGGAGGTAGCGATCTTCGATCTTGGCGGTTGTTCCTGATATTGTTGTTAGTGTTCGAAGGATGTGCGTTGTCGCGTCTGTAATAGTTCGAGGGTGTCGGTCGTTGGGGTCGCGTTCTATCGGTTATTTGTTTCAATTCGTGTGTTGCTTTGACGGCTTGACGATACGCATCTTCTAAAGTATGGTACCCTGCTATTTTTACTCGCACATATACCTCGTTCGGAAGTCCTTTAACGAAAGCTTCTTTCGTTTCCCAATCTATAGTATCTTGGATATCGGGGGATATGATGCCGTAGTCGCCTCTTTCTCCGTCCATTATTGCCAATCTAAGATTTCTAACGCGATCCATATAATCTAATATGTCTTCCCCGGGTCGTTGAAATATCGTTCCTAATTCCCCTTTATATTCGTTAAGAGATTTCTTTGGGCCGAATAGATCCTTTAATTTGTTTCCGAAATCGTTTAGACTCATTAATTCTGTGTCTTCGATGGCGAGGAGCGCGTGTCCACGGAGCATATTTACTAACAATTTTACCAATTGAGGTTCTTGATATCTGGAAATCATATTTCGCGCGCGCTCACAAGCTCTTAAAAAGTGGAATACCGATGGTCGATATCCGTCAAACACTGGCACCGATTCGATCGCATCTTTTAGCTTAATTGGCTGGGTATGTCCACTCGGCTGGACCGTCTCTTGTTGCGTTGTCGGCGGCGATACGGGTGTTTTAGGTTCTTGTTTTGTTTTAAGTTCGAATAAGCCGCTTTGTAATTCGGCGAGTTTTGCACTCATATCGCGAAAGTTCGCATCCCATGCTTTAAGCTTTTCCGACAATGTCAAAACCATTTCTTCGTCCAACGATTTCACAACACTCGCCATTGTTTCTTAAATATTTGTTAAATATATATATTAATCAAGATAGACTAACTAAATATTAACGACAAGACATAACTGACCTCGGTGCGAAGGAATAAAGTTATGCTACACGAAATAACTGGTAACACAATACACAAAACATTAACTAAATTAAACGAGACTTACATAAATGCAAGTCACGTATAATCAAAACAATGACTATTGAAATTCGGTAACAATACAATCCATGCTATCACATTAAAGTAGCACACGGTATTGACACACACAATATCATGAAACACAAAACAATATTACAAAACACTACTAAATAAAATTATAGTGATTAACAATTAATTAGTTATTTCAACAACACGTTACTGTTGACATTAAACCAACGCCATACCAAAGAGACACGCGAGCGACCATGTTGAAAAATTCGTCGCGCGCACATACAAATAACAGCCAATGCAATACAATACAGCATCATAATAGCAATGTTAGGTACTAATAAAAAAAAAAAAAAAAAAAAAAAAAAAAACAAGGAAAAGGGGGAGAGAGTTAAGGAAAATATATATAATAAATAACAACTAACATAATTATAACATATTATATATATTATATTATATACAGGGATACAGTATTCGTACAAAGGAACAGATCCAAACGAAAATTATATATATAAAAAAAAATAAATAATATATATATGTAATATCGTGATATAATATATTTACAAGGAATGGATGATACAGATGTTAATCGGACAGAAAAAGACGATTGTTGTTCAACCTGAACTATTCACACCAAACGTACAGAAAACAGCACAACTAAATAATTAGATAACGACTCGACTTTCACAAAATGCAATCAACACTCTCTCGGCAACGCCACTCGCAAACTCTGTTTGTTGATTCCTTTTCTCCCGTCCCTTGGCAACCGCTCGTGGCCAAGATCACGTAGGTCTCCTCTTTCCAAAACTACGCGACTAAAAACAAACGCCTCGGCTCTCGCGACATTCCACGCGGATCACCCGCCAACTCCCAGGCCTCTCACTCACGATACTACATATATACATTAACTATTTTTATATGTGTGTACAGAACTGATGGCGAACTCATCAACCATTTTCTGAACGACGGATGGAACAACATGAATAGCAATTCACACAGTGGAACTGTAAAGTATTTGTACGAAACCAAATACTGATGCTATCCACCTGTAAACAAACAATATTTATAACTATGCATATAATTTTCACTTATGTTCACCACTATATATATATATATATATATACTCGAAGACAAGGTACATTTGTGATATTTATTCCTATTGATGATATATACTTATATATTTATAACAATAAAACAAATCTCATTTATACTACTTGCCAATACGTACGCATATATGTATGTCGGATCACGATTCGAATTTTGGGCGCGCGACGACTCTTCATGTGGACTAGCCATCGTTTCACAAAGCCGAGATTTTATTTACACGTATATACAGGTCTATCACTAAGCTTAACAAATAATAAGTACAACTAATAATAAGTCTAACAAACACTAAGACTAATGAATAATACGATCTACGAATAATTAAATTAAATTAAATAATACTATTAGCAATGTTTGAGTTCAAACGAATCCACGGTCACCGGGATAACTCCTTACTAAGCGAAACTAACTTAGACGCAAATGCGATCGTCGAAAATGCTCGATGTATCACTCTCCAAGGCAATCGCAAGAATGCCAGCCTCGTGGTGATTTTTCTCCCTGTACGATTGCATTTTGTTTTGTATACCCGTTTGGAAGCATCGAGAAGGTTCCAAACGCCGTTGCTAGGCACACTCGTTGGAAGCATCGAGAAAGTTCCAAACGCCGTTGCTAGGCAGTTTCTGCCTGGAGTTTTGATTACTAATACAATGTATGTCCCATTGCATCGGCACCTCCGAGGCAACATCACACGTGGCTAGGCCCGCTCTCGAGGCCGCATGCCGCCACAACCACATTTCTCGGAAAACACATACAACCACTCCAGACCTCCGTTAGATAAAACATCCATCCCGTGACCGTGGCTACGTTCAGCGACCGATTGTCACCTCGAACCCAATCTCGCTTATTACAAATCTTAAGCAATTACAACTATAATAAAATCTAGGCTAAGGTACTAGAGGATGTTCCCAAAATTTCCAAGGAAAGGCTTCGGCTTTCCTTTCATCTCCGACATGTATATAATTACAAGCCAAGTAGTATTCATAATATTTATTTTCACTGATAACAAGTACGTAAAACCTAAAATAAATCAAAGGTTTTAACAATAAAAAAAAAACAAAAAAAAAGAAAGAAAAAGGGGAAGAAGAAAAATAAAGAAGAAAAAAAAGGAAAGAAAAAAATATAATATTGTTAGGGAAGTGATACATTTACACTGTACATGAGAGTGTGTGTGTAAGGGCCAGAGGGCGTCAAGGCTTAGTGGAGACAAAAGACTATTGCCAGATGTTAGCAGAATCTAGGATAGTCGGTTGGCGACCAGCGTGCGTGCAAGACGTTCTTCAGAGAGTAATATAGATGTATAACTGTTGTGTGGGAAATATAGGCAATAATTTGTATTCCCAAATCCTCGAATTTCCTTAACAAATATATATAAATATAAAATTTTCTTTTTCTATAAAAGGTTATTACTATTTCTGATAAACTCGAGAAATGAAAACATTATACCATGATACACTGACACAAAGATACACCACACAGAAGAAACTAACAGAGAACGCTTTAAGCTTGGCAAACTTACCGCCCGACGAATTTGCATACACCATAACCAAAACCCAGGACACATGGCTCTGATCGCAGGAGAAGCGATCCATATAGTCAAATGCATTCCGGTACAAGTAAAGGTACGACATACAACAAAATGCTACTCGGAACTACCCGTTTGGCAAAGGAATCGCACCACAGGAACTCCACCCGGACGTGCGCCAAACGTGGCGATATTCAGCACCATCGTCGTTGGCCACGAGCGGAAGCCACGTCATGTTCCCGGCAGAAAATCTGCAGTCTCGAACGCATTGGCGAGAGGAGCAACAGGAAAAACAATCGTCCCTGGAACAGTAAACATCCTGGGAATGATGGACAAAACACATTAACGACAATAGCGAAAAATACCGTATCAAGCTTATGGACTGGTTTTATGGAATTTGGAACTGTCAGTGCAGCAATATTTGGAATACTCGCAATATTTAAACTAATCAAAACAATAATAGATATAGCCGCACACGGATACCAGTTACGTGAAACTTACGAATGTGGAATCGCCCTATTAGGAGCAATATGCGGCTCAGTCACCCACCCGCTACGATACCTCAAAAGAAGACGAAATATCGATGATCAAACAGCACAACCTCAAGGGATATCGATAACACCGGTAGTCACTCAACTACCAACGACATCTACGTCCGCCTTGAGCGAACTCAGAGATACCATCAGTCAAATTTCCTTTGGAAATTTGAACTTCAAGGGCGGGGGTGTCACGTCCCGCGCTCCGCACATGCCGTAACAAGAACAAGAAAACCATTCTATACAAAACACGCGAATAAGGATTTGAATGCACAAACGAACACACGGCACTACGAAACGAAAGGAAGGATTAACAAAACGAGGGCGATTAACGGATCCAACCAATAAACAAAATACATATACACACAATTCAAAATAAACCAGGAAATAAGAATAACTACAAAAGGGGAAAATAATTGAAACGCCAGGAATATATATATATATATATATATATATATATATATATATATATATATATATATATATATATATATATATATATATATATATATATATATATATATATATATATATATATATATATATATATATATATATATATATATATATATATATATATATATATATACACACACACACACACGTATTCATATGCATATTTCTCTTGGCAGTGTAGTATTCATACGAAATGAAATGTCAATTATTTATTTATCCTTTACCGGAATGTAGGCTAGTTTTAAGTATGTATCTTAGATTATCGATTTGATAGAATTCGCACACATATATATATTTCTGACAATGTAACCTTCATTTCTTTAATAATACAATATTGTATGTTTTATGTATTCGTTAAACTATTAGTTTTTGACTTCATGTATACTTTTATTTCATAAATTGATAATATTGTATTTATTGCATAGTATTGGAAGCACTGTCTCTAATATTTACTAGGTTATTACATGTTCGGCATATATGTTTATACTTATATGTAACTGTCCAAATTGATTGATTGAAATATATTTATATATATATATATGAGTCTAAAAAATTTATTGTAGCTGTGTATGTGGACGACATCCTCGTGTTTGGGACGAATGAGTGGATTGAGATATTCAAAACTAGGATTAAGGACAAATTAGATGTTAGAATGCTAGGCGTAGACACTCAATTTCTGTCCATCCACCTGAGTAAGCCAAACAGCACCACTGTAGTATTCGATCAATCTGTACAGATAGGTCAAATGCTGGATCTGTTTGACATTACTCGTGAGGTTGGGGTGGTGGGAGTGTCGACACCGCTAGCTAGAGAATGCGAGGCTGGTTTTGATATTGAACGTGATGAGCCTCTCGACAGTAAATTATATGAACAAGCTGTGGGGCACATAATGTATGTAGCTACTGTAAGTCGTCCTGATGTTGCGTGTGCAATAGGGAAACTAAGCCAAAAATGCGCGAATCCGACTGTATCCGATTGGAAAGCAGCGAAGCGGGTATTCAGATATTTACTAAAGACCAAAGACTTGAAGTTAGTATACCAAAGGACCGGGCAACCTCTGAAGGTGTTTTGCGACTCGGATTTTGCGGGTTGTACGGTAGACAGGAAATCCAGGAGCGGGTATATGTTCATACTCGCTGGTGGTGCGATATCCTGGCTATCCAAAAAACAACCGATTATAGCTCAATCGACGTGCGAAGCGGAATTTGTGGCAATGCAGGAAGCAGCAAGGGAAACAGTGTGGATTTCTTTACTGTTAAAGGAATTGGGTCAACTGTCATATTGCCATCGCCCCTGCAAGATATTCTGCGATAATATCGGAGCTATTTCATGGTCAAAGGACGAAATAGTTGCTGAGAGTTCTAAGCACGTCCAAGTGCGCTACTTTTACGTTAAGAACTGCGTATCGAGGGGGATACTAGATTATACTTATGTACCTAGTCCTGAGAATGTGGCTGACATTCTCACCAAAGGCCTAACTAGGATTAAGACCCAGCAATTTACCAAAGCTATGGGGCTTGTAGAAACTAGCGATCAAAGGGGAGTGTTGAGAAATGTTAAGTTGGTATGATCGCTGCTTACTACAAGCTAAGTTGGTACGACTTCTAACGACGCTCTTTTGTCTTAGAAGTCGACCACGTTGTTCTATTGACTTGGAGATTCCTGTGTGGTAAGACGTGTTATAAGACTGAAATATATTGGAGAAAACGAATCTAAGTGAATCGTTATTTTATAAACCCAAAACCTTATTAAATAACAATCAAAGCCATGTGTCCTGGGTTTTGGTTATGGTGTATGCAAATTCGTCGGGCGGTAAGTTTGCCAAGCTTAAAGCGTTCTCTATTAGTTTCTTCTGTGTGGTGTATCTTTGTGTCAGTGTATCATGGTATAATGTTTTCGTTTCTCGAGTTTATCAGAAATAGGAATAACCTTTTATAGAAAAAGAAAATTTTATATTTATATATATTATATTTTTTTTCTTTCCTTTTTTTTTTCTTCTTTTTTTTTCTTCTTCCCCCTTTTTTTTGTTTTTTTTTTATTGTTAAAACCTTTGTTTTATTTTAGGTTTTACGTACTTGTTATCAGTGAAAATAAATATTATGAATACTACTTGGATTGTAACTATATACATATATGCGTACAAAATCCACTTCTACATGTTAGATATAATAATATAACAATACTACGTAGATTAATACACAATAAAATATCCTTTTACTCCGGTTATATTTATTACTAACTCTCAATTAATCTATCTTAATTATTTTCTAACCACTTTCTATATTTATCAGCTATTTTATTTCTTTTTGTTAATCTGCGAAATCCATGCATGTACACTTCCTTGTATGGTGATTGATTGTTCACGAGGTAAGTTGCACTTTCACTGTTTTCGTTATTCGTTGAACTAACACGTTTTACATTCAAACAGTAATTGGAACACTCGTAATAAACTTCTTTTCTTTTTCCAAGTTTCCGCTATCTGTGTCATTCGACGAACACTGCCACGCCTCCACAGCACCGTTATAACATTTAGCGATGCTGCTCTTTGCATTAAGGCAATTGAAGTTAATTCGTTCGTTTATTTTCAGCTGGTACATGGTGTCCCGCAAGCAGGGAGCCATATCATATTTTGCATGTAGACCTTCTTGTTTGATGATTACTTGTTTACAAGGTAACTTTCACTTCCCCTCTTTTAATTATTTATTGAATCGACACGTTGTATATTCAAACAATAATTGGAGTACACATAATAATTTTCCCTTTTTCTTTTTAGGTTTTCGCTATCTGTATTATTCGACGGACAGTGTTACACCTCCTTTTGATTTATCCATAATATAGTTATAACATTTAGTAACCTTGTATTTTGCACTGAGACAATTGAAACTAATTTATTCACTTATTTTAGGTAGCTGTCATACATTGTGTTCCACGAACAACGATCCATAACCTATACTTGCACGTACACTTTCTTGTATGTTGATCACTTGTTCACAAGGTAACTTTCACTTTCACTAGTTAATTGTTCATTAAGTTAACACGTTTTATATTTAAGCAATAATTGAAACACGTATAATAATTTTCCTTTTTCCTTTTAGGTGTTCGATATCTGTATTATTCGACGAACAGCACTATAACATATACTACCGCACTACGTTGCCCACTGAAATCGCTTTATTCATTGCTTATTTCGATTATGCGCTAGTTTTAACTTGTTTAAATGCACCGTTCGCGGAATCCCTTTTACTTCGATCTTGACGTTTTGGTTCTGCAAGATTTCTAGCACTTTGTATGGTCCAGTATATTGATCGGAGAATTTTCCTTTACTGGGTTCTTTTAGTAAATATATCGAATCTCCTATTTTAAAATCTTGGGGGTTGATTCGTCGGTCGTAATATTCTTTTGATCTTAGTTTGGATTTTATCAAATTTTCTCTCGCCATTCGTTGTACGGTGTTAATTTTATCGAACAGATCTTCGAGATATTCTGCGTAAGTTGGTTCCATGTTCTCTTCGATTATTACTTCACCAGTAGGTTCTCTGGCTAGATGTCCAAAAACTAATTCGTGCGGGGAGAATTTCGTTCCTTCGTGTACAGAGGTATTATAGGAAAACATAGCTAATTCTACCCATTCGTCCCAATTTTTGGAATTTTCAATGTATAATTTGAGATATTCTATCAGCACGTGGTGAGATCTTTCGATTGAACCGTTACTTTGTGGATGATATGCCGTCGTGGTATATTGTTTGATGCGGAATCTCTTTGCTACTTTCTTCATTAGTGAGGATGTAAAGTTCGTTCCTTGATCAGTGAGAATAGCTCTCGGTGACCCGAAACGACAAATAAATCGCTTTACAAAAACGTCCGCTAAGATAGGCCGAGAGGCTGAAGAGATTCCTCCTAGTGGAATCCCAATTGAGTATTTTGTTAATAAGTCTTGGATAGTTAATATATATTCGTTTCCCTTTTGGGTTTTTGGTAATGGACCTATAATATCCATACTAACCTTATCGAACGCTTTACCTGGTGTGTCTGTAAGTACCATTGGTTGCTTTGCTTTTATTCTTGTGAGTTTCTTCAATTGACATTCCTTACATGTTCTTACGTAATCTTGAATTTCCTTTTTCATATTTTCCCAATAGTAATGTTGTCGTATTCTTTGATAAGTTTTTGTTATTCCTTTGTGTCCTGCTACGCTTGATTCATGTTTTTCTCGTATTATGTTGTTCCGCGCTTCCACAGATGGGGTAATTACTTCCCCGGTGCAAATGGTGATGGTTAAGGTTTTTTCCATAAATATTTCCTTTAATTTTCTGATTGTATATCGCCAGGGTATTGTTTCTCATTTACTGCGTCTAATAGAGATCTTAGCGAGTTTAATAAATTTTCTGGTGTTATTGGAATATTTCTATTTTCCTTTATCGGTAGGAATACAATGTATTTTCTAGAATCGTAATTCAATCTTGCTTTTTCTAACATTAAATCTTCATAACGAGGTAACTTTCCCGTTTCCTTCATTTCTAAGGCTCCTTTATCTATCGGATTGCCATGTATATCTATAAATACTACTTTATGGTCATTTACTCTCGCAATTGAGTCTCGGGTTTCTGAAATTCTTAGTTCCGCAATTATCGTAGGTCTCGTGTCCTTTTCTCGTTGTTGAATTAGTTCTGGAATTACAGTGGAGGTCTCTTTTTCGCTTGTTGTATCCGTGCCTTCTTTTTCTCGATTGGTTATTGCTCTATCTGTACTTACATCGATTTCTGCTAATGCTTGGTCTAAATATTTTATGGGGGTTTCTTCTATTGTAAAATGTTTTCGGGTAAAACCCTTTCCTTCATTTTTAGAATCACTGGATTGAGGCAAGACGTGTGGTTTAGCTTCGAATATGGGAGAGTCTTCGGTTGACGTATCTATTTCGAATCTTTTTGAGACAGGATAGCGAATCGGTGAGACTTCCTCTCTCTTTCTGATTGGTAAACAAACTTCCGGAGGTTTCCTAGATAATGCGTCTGCGTTTCCGTTCGCCCTGCCTTCTTTGTATACAATATCAAATTCGAAGTCCGATAACTTTAATTTCCATTTCCAAATTCTTGAAGTAGGATCTTTGATAGAATGCATCCACGCTAAAGGTTTATGATCGGTTACGATGGTAAACTTTCTTCCGTAAAGATACGGTCGGAAGTGCATTGCGCTGTAAACAATTGCCAGACACTCCTTTTCTATGGTAGAGTAGTTTCGTTCGGCGGGATTTAATAGCCTTGAGGCATACGCAATCGGCAAATCCTTTCCGATTGGCCCTTGACTCAGTACACCGCTTATTGCATATCCTGATGCGTCTGTAGTAAGGTTAAAGGGTTTAGAAAAGTCTGAATATTGCAGGATGGGTTTCGTCACTAACGCTGTCTTTAAATTATTGAATGCGTTTTCTTGATTTTCTGTCCATTTAAAGGGAGTATCTTTCTTTAATAGTTGTGTCAATGGTTTCGCGACCTTGGGGAAATCGGGTATAAATCTTCTGTAATATCCTGCTAGTCCCAGAAATCGTTTGATATTTTTCGCCCTCTTTGGTCGTGGAAATTTTGATACGGCTTCGACTTTCTTTGGGTCGGGTTTCACGCCATCCTCACTAATTATATGTCCTAAATAATTCACCTCGTGTCGTAAAAATTCGCACTTATCAGGTTGTAATCGTAATTTAGCTTTCCTCAGTCTTTCCATTAATTTATTAAATTTAATTTCGCGTTCTTGGAGAGACGTGGAATAAATCACTATGTCATCCAGATAGACGAATAGTTCTATTCCTTGCAGACCAGATAATATTGAATTCATCAAACGTTGAAATGTTGCTGGGGCATCTTTTAATCCAAAGGGCATTCTTTTGAATTGAAAATGCCCGTATGGTGTCGAAAATGCAGTTTTGTGGGCATCTTCCTGTGACATACGGATCTGGTGAAAGCCCGATGCCAAGTCAAACGTGGAAAAATATTTTGCACTTCCTAATTGATCCAATATTTCTGTAATGTTGGGTAGTGGGAAGGCATCGCCAATCGTTTTATCGTTCAATTTTCTATAATCGATGACTAATCTCCAGCGCTTATTTCCTTGCGAATCGGGTTTTTGAGCACAATCCATAACGGGGAGTTATATGGAGATATTGATGGTTCCACTACGTCCGTATCTAGTAGTTCTTGGTCCTGTCGATTTATTTCTTCTCGATGTATTGGTGGATATCGATACTGTTTAGTATTGATGGGTATATTATCCGTTGTAATTATCCTATGTTCCAGAACTTCGGTTGCTTCCAATGTATCTCCTGGAATATGAAACCTATCTTGATTATTACGAATCAATTTTTTAGCATTTTCCTTTTCTTCTTCGTTCAAATGTTCGAGTCGTAGTAACTCATTTATTTTATCGTATCTACTTTCCTCCGATCTTAGAACTGTATTGCACGCTGTCCTAGGAAGCGGGGCGGGGGGCGGGGGGATTTTCAAATTCTTTAATTACCATCGTTGGTGTTGTAAATACGTAATCTCTCGAAGTAGTATTTATTACTCTTATGTAACCTTTTCCTTTATGATTCCTCACAACTGCATTACCAAAATAGATTCCCTTGTTCGGCTCGATTCTTGGAATAAATCCCTCTTTTATCTCTGGATTAGCGATATTAACTGAACACGTTATTGAACTTCGCTTCGGTATAATTATTTTTTCTTTACTATCGAAGGGAATATAAATATTTCCCCATCTGATATGTTTTCCCTCATAATCTAAACGAGCCTTACAACCTGCAAAAAATTCGGATCCTAGGATTCCGTCTTGATCGATTAGCAATGAATCATCGACTATGATGAAAACCAACCGGATGGCCCGCAACCTGTATTACCGTCTGCCCTAGGGAGACCAGGCTCGTTGCCGTAATTCCTCGCACTTCGATTGATTCCTTTTCGTCGATGATGGCTGAATCGAGTAAAGCAGGTTTCTTGATAATGTTGATTTCCGATCCAGAGTCTAATAATAAACTCGTCTTAGTCTTTAGATCTGGGGAAACTATTCGTGCAGTTGGGTTCGTTGGGGAATCGTTAAATTTTATTGAAATAATTCGGAGAGGTCGCCTTCCGAATCTGAATTCAACTCCTGATGATTTTCCTTCGCCGGTTGCTTGTGCTTCACTCTTTTCCTTTTGCCTTGAGATTCTGGATTCTCTGTCTGTGACCTCGTTTGGTTGTGGGATGACTCCCCCACAATATTTAGTGGTTGTTCGTTCGATCTTATGGTCGGCATTGCGTTCGCTCTGTCTCTCGTTATGGGTGGTGGAGTCGATCTCGCGGGGGTGGCTGTCCTTGTTCTGTTTGTTGCCGTCGGCGCCGGTCGCCTGGTTGCCGCCTGTACTCTTGGGCGATTCGGCGTATCGTTCCTTCGTGGCTCGCCCCATTCTCCCGAAGGACGTGTTTGGTTTCCCGATGGTCTCGAAGCATAGGGTACGATTAATCCGGCATCTACTCGGGCTTTAAATTTGTAACAGTCTTTCACTAGATGCCCGGGTTTTTTGCAATAGTTACACGTGATATTTTGTCTTGTAGAATTCAAAAAATTCTGCGATGGAGGTAGCGATCTTCGATCTTGGCGGTTGTTCCTGATATTGTTGTTAGTGTTCGAAGGATGTGCGTTGTCGCGTCTGTAATAGTTCGAGGGTGTCGGTCGTTGGGGTCGCGTTCTATCGGTTATTTGTTTCAATTCGTGTGTTGCTTTGACGGCTTGACGATACGCATCTTCTAAAGTATGGTACCCTGCTATTTTTACTCGCACATATACCTCGTTCGGAAGTCCTTTAACGAAAGCTTCTTTCGTTTCCCAATCTATAGTATCTTGGATATCGGGGGATATGATGCCGTAGTCGCCTCTTTCTCCGTCCATTATTGCCAATCTAAGATTTCTAACGCGATCCATATAATCTAATATGTCTTCCCCGGGTCGTTGAAATATCGTTCCTAATTCCCCTTTATATTCGTTAAGAGATTTCTTTGGGCCGAATAGATCCTTTAATTTGTTTCCGAAATCGTTTAGACTCATTAATTCTGTGTCTTCGATGGCGAGGAGCGCGTGTCCACGGAGCATATTTACTAACAATTTTACCAATTGAGGTTCTTGATATCTGGAAATCATATTTCGCGCGCGCTCACAAGCTCTTAAAAAGTGGAATACCGATGGTCGATATCCGTCAAACACTGGCACCGATTCGATCGCATCTTTTAGCTTAATTGGCTGGGTATGTCCACTCGGCTGGACCGTCTCTTGTTGCGTTGTCGGCGGCGATACGGGTGTTTTAGGTTCTTGTTTTGTTTTAAGTTCGAATAAGCCGCTTTGTAATTCGGCGAGTTTTGCACTCATATCGCGAAAGTTCGCATCCCATGCTTTAAGCTTTTCCGACAATGTCAAAACCATTTCTTCGTCCAACGATTTCACAACACTCGCCATTGTTTCTTAAATATTTGTTAAATATATATATTAATCAAGATAGACTAACTAAATATTAACGACAAGACATAACTGACCTCGGTGCGAAGGAATAAAGTTATGCTACACGAAATAACTGGTAACACAATACACAAAACATTAACTAAATTAAACGAGACTTACATAAATGCAAGTCACGTATAATCAAAACAATGACTATTGAAATTCGGTAACAATACAATCCATGCTATCACATTAAAGTAGCACACGGTATTGACACACACAATATCATGAAACACAAAACAATATTACAAAACACTACTAAATAAAATTATAGTGATTAACAATTAATTAGTTATTTCAACAACACGTTACTGTTGACATTAAACCAACGCCATACCAAAGAGACACGCGAGCGACCATGTTGAAAAATTCGTCGCGCGCACATACAAATAACAGCCAATGCAATACAATACAGCATCATAATAGCAATGTTAGGTACTAATAAAAAAAAAAAAAAAAAAAAAAAAACAAGGAAAAGGGGGAGAGAGTTAAGGAAAATATATATAATAAATAACAACTAACATAATTATAACATATTATATATATTATATTATATACAGGGATACAGTATTCGTACAAAGGAACAGATCCAAACGAAAAGACGATTGTTGTTCAACCTGAACTATTCACACCAAACGTACAGAAAACAGCACAACTAAATAATTAGATAACGACTCGACTTTCACAAAATGCAATCAACACTCTCTCGGCAACGCCACTCGCAAACTCTGTTTGTTGATTCCTTTTCTCCCGTCCCTTGGCAACCGCTCGTGGCCAAGATCACGTAGGTCTCCTCTTTCCAAAACTACGCGACTAAAAACAAACGCCTCGGCTCTCGCGACATTCCACGCGGATCACCCGCCAACTCCCAGGCCTCTCACTCACGATACTACATATATACATTAACTATTTTTATATGTGTGTACAGAACTGATGGCGAACTCATCAACCATTTTCTGAACGACGGATGGAACAACATGAATAGCAATTCACACAGTGGAACTGTAAAGTATTTGTACGAAACCAAATACTGATGCTATCCACCTGTAAACAAACAATATTTATAACTATGCATATAATTTTCACTTATGTTCACCACTATATATATATATATATACTCGAAGACAAGGTACATTTGTGATATTTATTCCTATTGATGATATATACTTATATATTTATAACAATAAAACAAATCTCATTTATACTACTTGCCAATACGTACGCATATATGTATGTCGGATCACGATTCGAATTTTGGGCGCGCGACGACTCTTCATGTGGACTAGCCATCGTTTCACAAAGCCGAGATTTTATTTACACGTATATACAGGTCTATCACTAAGCTTAACAAATAATAAGTACAACTAATAATAAGTCTAACAAACACTAAGACTAATGAATAATACGATCTACGAATAATTAAATTAAATTAAATAATACTATTAGCAATGTTTGAGTTCAAACGAATCCACGGTCACCGGGATAACTCCTTACTAAGCGAAACTAACTTAGACGCAAATGCGATCGTCGAAAATGCTCGATGTATCACTCTCCAAGGCAATCGCAAGAATGCCAGCCTCGTGGTGATTTTTCTCCCTGTACGATTGCATTTTGTTTTGTATACCCGTTTGGAAGCATCGAGAAGGTTCCAAACGCCGTTGCTAGGCACACTCGTTGGAAGCATCGAGAAAGTTCCAAACGCCGTTGCTAGGCAGTTTCTGCCTGGAGTTTTGATTACTAATACAATGTATGTCCCATTGCATCGGCACCTCCGAGGCAACATCACACGTGGCTAGGCCCGCTCTCGAGGCCGCATGCCGCCACAACCACATTTCTCGGAAAACACATACAACCACTCCAGACCTCCGTTAGATAAAACATCCATCCCGTGACCGTGGCTACGTTCAGCGACCGATTGTCACCTCGAACCCAATCTCGCTTATTACAAATCTTAAGCAATTACAACTATAATAAAATCTAGGCTAAGGTACTAGAGGATGTTCCCAAAATTTCCAAGGAAAGGCTTCGGCTTTCCTTTCATCTCCGACATGTATATAATTACAAGCCAAGTAGTATTCATAATATTTATTTTCACTGATAACAAGTACGTAAAACCTAAAATAAATCAAAGGTTTTAACAATAAAAAAAAAACAAAAAAAAAGAAAGAAAAAGGGGAAGAAGAAAAATAAAGAAGAAAAAAAAGGAAAGAAAAAAATATAATATTGTTAGGGAAGTGATACATTTACACTGTACATGAGAGTGTGTGTGTAAGGGCCAGAGGGCGTCAAGGCTTAGTGGAGACAAAAGACTATTGCCAGATGTTAGCAGAATCTAGGATAGTCGGTTGGCGACCAGCGTGCGTGCAAGACGTTCTTCAGAGAGTAATATAGATGTATAACTGTTGTGTGGGAAATATAGGCAATAATTTGTATTCCCAAATCCTCGAATTTCCTTAACAAATATATATAAATATAAAATTTTCTTTTTCTATAAAAGGTTATTACTATTTCTGATAAACTCGAGAAATGAAAACATTATACCATGATACACTGACACAAAGATACACCACACAGAAGAAACTAACAGAGAACGCTTTAAGCTTGGCAAACTTACCGCCCGACGAATTTGCATACACCATAACCAAAACCCAGGACACATGGCTCTGATCGCAGGAGAAGCGATCCATATAGTCAAATGCATTCCGGTACAAGTAAAGGTACGACATACAACAAAATGCTACTCGGAACTACCCGTTTGGCAAAGGAATCGCACCACAGGAACTCCACCCGGACGTGCGCCAAACGTGGCGATATTCAGCACCATCGTCGTTGGCCACGAGCGGAAGCCACGTCATGTTCCCGGCAGAAAATCTGCAGTCTCGAACGCATTGGCGAGAGGAGCAACAGGAAAAACAATCGTCCCTGGAACAGTAAACATCCTGGGAATGATGGACAAAACACATTAACGACAATAGCGAAAAATACCGTATCAAGCTTATGGACTGGTTTTATGGAATTTGGAACTGTCAGTGCAGCAATATTTGGAATACTCGCAATATTTAAACTAATCAAAACAATAATAGATATAGCCGCACACGGATACCAGTTACGTGAAACTTACGAATGTGGAATCGCCCTATTAGGAGCAATATGCGGCTCAGTCACCCACCCGCTACGATACCTCAAAAGAAGACGAAATATCGATGATCAAACAGCACAACCTCAAGGGATATCGATAACACCGGTAGTCACTCAACTACCAACGACATCTACGTCCGCCTTGAGCGAACTCAGAGATACCATCAGTCAAATTTCCTTTGGAAATTTGAACTTCAAGGGCGGGGGTGTCACGTCCCGCGCTCCGCACACGCCGTAACAAGAACAAGAAAACCATTCTATACAAAACACGCGAATAAGGATTTGAATGCACAAACGAACACACGGCACTACGAAACGAAAGGAAGGATTAACAAAACGAGGGCGATTAACGGATCCAACCAATAAACAAAATACATATACACACAATTCAAAATAAACCAGGAAATAAGAATAACTACAAAAGGGGAAAATAATTGAAACGCCAGGAATATATATATATATATATATGTATGTGTGCGCGTATGTTTTATATTATCGAATACTCTATAAAATAAACTACTCAAAACAATAAATAACGCAATCGAAGAATTACAAAACATTATATATATATATATATATATACACACGTATTCATATGCATATTTCTCTTGGCAGTGTAGTATTCATACGAAATGAAATGTCAATTATTTATTTATCCTTTACCGGAATGTAGGCTAGTTTTAAGTATGTATCTTAGATTATCGATTTGATAGAATTCGCACACATATATATATTTCTGACAATGTAACCTTCATTTCTTTAATAATACAATATTGTATGTTTTATGTATTCGTTAAACTATTAGTTTTTGACTTCATGTATACTTTTATTTCATAAATTGATAATATTGTATTTATTGCATAGTATTGGAAGCACTGTCTCTAATATTTACTAGGTTATTACATGTTCGGCATATATGTTTATACTTATATGTAACTGTCCAAATTGATTGATTGAAATATATTTATATATATATATATGAGTCTAAAAAATTTATTGTAGCTGTGTATGTGGACGACATCCTCGTGTTTGGGACGAATGAGTGGATTGAGATATTCAAAACTAGGATTAAGGACAAATTAGATGTTAGAATGCTAGGCGTAGACACTCAATTTCTGTCCATCCACCTGAGTAAGCCAAACAGCACCACTGTAGTATTCGATCAATCTGTACAGATAGGTCAAATGCTGGATCTGTTTGACATTACTCGTGAGGTTGGGGTGGTGGGAGTGTCGACACCGCTAGCTAGAGAATGCGAGGCTGGTTTTGATATTGAACGTGATGAGCCTCTCGACAGTAAATTATATGAACAAGCTGTGGGGCACATAATGTATGTAGCTACTGTAAGTCGTCCTGATGTTGCGTGTGCAATAGGGAAACTAAGCCAAAAATGCGCGAATCCGACTGTATCCGATTGGAAAGCAGCGAAGCGGGTATTCAGATATTTACTAAAGACCAAAGACTTGAAGTTAGTATACCAAAGGACCGGGCAACCTCTGAAGGTGTTTTGCGACTCGGATTTTCCGGGTTGTACGGTAGACAGGAAATCCAGGAGCGGGTATATGTTCATACTCGCTGGTGGTGCGATATCCTGGCTATCCAAAAAACAACCGATTATAGCTCAATCGACGTGCGAAGCGGAATTTGTGGCAATGCTGGAAGCAGCAAGGGAAACAGTGTGGATTTCTTTACTGTTAAAGGAATTGGGTCAACTGTCATATTGCCATCGCCCCTGCAAGATATTCTGCGATAATATCGGAGCTATTTCATGGTCAAAGGACGAAATAGTTGCTGAGAGTTCTAAGCACGTCCAAGTGCGCTACTTTTACGTTAAGAACTGCGTATCGAGGGGGATACTAGATTATACTTATGTACCTAGTCCTGAGAATGTGGCTGACATTCTCACCAAAGGCCTAACTAGGATTAAGACCCAGCAATTTACCAAAGCTATGGGGCTTGTAGAAACTAGCGATCAAAGGGGAGTGTTGAGAAATGTTAAGTTGGTATGATCGCTGCTTACTACAAGCTAAGTTGGTACGACTTCTAACGACGCTCTTTTGTCTTAGAAGTCGACCACGTTGTTCTATTGACTTGGAGATTCCTGTGTGGTAAGACGTGTTATAAGACTGAAATATATTGGAGAAAACGAATCTAAGTGAATCGTTATTTTATAAACCCAAAACCTTATTAAATAACAATCAAAGCCATGTGTCCTGGGTTTTGGTTATGGTGTATGCAAATTCGTCGGGCGGTAAGTTTGCCAAGCTTAAAGCGTTCTCTATTAGTTTCTTCTGTGTGGTGTATCTTTGTGTCAGTGTATCATGGTATAATGTTTTCGTTTCTCGAGTTTATCAGAAATAGGAATAACCTTTTATAGAAAAAGAAAATTTTATATTTATATATATTATCTTTTTTTTCTTTCCTTTTTTTTCTTCTTTTTTTTTCTTCTTCCCCCTTTTTTTTTGTTTTTTTTTTATTGTTAAAACCTTTGTTTTATTTTAGGTTTTACGTACTTGTTATCAGTGAAAATAAATATTATGAATACTACTTGGATTGTAACTATATACATATATGCGTACAAAATCCACTTCTACATGTTAGATATAATAATATAACAATACTACGTAGATTAATACACAATAAAATATCCTTTTACTCCGGTTATATTTATTACTAACTCTCAATTAATCTATCTTAATTATTTTCTAACCACTTTCTATATTTATCAGCTATTTTATTTCTTTTTGTTAATCTGCGAAATCCATGCATGTACACTTCCTTGTATGGTGATTGATTGTTCACGAGGTAAGTTGCACTTTCACTGTTTTCGTTATTCGTTGAACTAACACGTTTTACATTCAAACAGTAATTGGAACACTCGTAATAAACTTCTTTTCTTTTTCCAAGTTTCCGCTATCTGTGTCATTCGACGAACACTGCCACGCCTCCACAGCACCGTTATAACATTTAGCGATGCTGCTCTTTGCATTAAGGCAATTGAAGTTAATTCGTTCGTTTATTTTCAGCTGGTACATGGTGTCCCGCAAGCAGGGAGCCATATCATATTTTGCATGTAGACCTTCTTGTTTGATGATTACTTGTTTACAAGGTAACTTTCACTTCCCCTCTTTTAATTATTTATTGAATCGACACGTTGTATATTCAAACAATAATTGGAGTACACATAATAATTTTCCCTTTTTCTTTTTAGGTTTTCGCTATCTGTATTATTCGACGGACAGTGTTACACCTCCTTTTGATTTATCCATAATATAGTTATAACATTTAGTAACCTTGTATTTTGCACTGAGACAATTGAAACTAATTTATTCACTTATTTTAGGTAGCTGTCATACATTGTGTTCCACGAACAACGATCCATAACCTATACTTGCACGTACACTTTCTTGTATGTTGATCACTTGTTCACAAGGTAACTTTCACTTTCACTAGTTAATTGTTCATTAAGTTAACACGTTTTATATTTAAGCAATAATTGAAACACGTATAATAATTTTCCTTTTTCCTTTTAGGTGTTCGATATCTGTATTATTCGACGAACAGCACTATAACATATACTACCGCACTACGTTGCCCACTGAAATCGCTTTATTCATTGCTTATTTCGATTATGCGCTAGTTTTAACTTGTTTAAATGCACCGTTCGCGGAATCCCTTTTACTTCGATCTTGACGTTTTGGTTCTGCAAGATTTCTAGCACTTTGTATGGTCCAGTATATTGATCGGAGAATTTTCCTTTACTGGGTTCTTTTAGTAAATATATCGAATCTCCTATTTTAAAATCTTGGGGGTTGATTCGTCGGTCGTAATATTCTTTTGATCTTAGTTTGGATTTTATCAAATTTTCTCTCGCCATTCGTTGTACGGTGTTAATTTTATCGAACAGATCTTCGAGATATTCTGCGTAAGTTGGTTCCATGTTCTCTTCGATTATTACTTCACCAGTAGGTTCTCTGGCTAGATGTCCAAAAACTAATTCGTGCGGGGAGAATTTCGTTCCTTCGTGTACAGAGGTATTATAGGAAAACATAGCTAATTCTACCCATTCGTCCCAATTTTTGGAATTTTCAATGTATAATTTGAGATATTCTATCAGCACGTGGTGAGATCTTTCGATTGAACCGTTACTTTGTGGATGATATGCCGTCGTGGTATATTGTTTGATGCGGAATCTCTTTGCTACTTTCTTCATTAGTGAGGATGTAAAGTTCGTTCCTTGATCAGTGAGAATAGCTCTCGGTGACCCGAAACGACAAATAAATCGCTTTACAAAAACGTCCGCTAAGATAGGCCGAGAGGCTGAAGAGATTCCTCCTAGTGGAATCCCAATTGAGTATTTTGTTAATAAGTCTTGGATAGTTAATATATATTCGTTTCCCTTTTGGGTTTTTGGTAATGGACCTATAATATCCATACTAACCTTATCGAACGCTTTACCTGGTGTGTCTGTAAGTACCATTGGTTGCTTTGCTTTTATTCTTGTGAGTTTCTTCAATTGACATTCCTTACATGTTCTTACGTAATCTTGAATTTCCTTTTTCATATTTTCCCAATAGTAATGTTGTCGTATTCTTTGATAAGTTTTTGTTATTCCTTTGTGTCCTGCTACGCTTGATTCATGTTTTTCTCGTATTATGTTGTTCCGCGCTTCCACAGATGGGGTAATTACTTCCCCAGTGCAAATGGTGATGGTTAAGGTTTTTTCCATAAATATTTCCTTTAATTTTCTGATTGTATATCGCCAGGGTATTGTTTCTCATTTACTGCGTCTAATAGAGATCTTAGCGAGTTTAATAAATTTTCTGGTGTTATTGGAATATTTCTATTTTCTTTTATCGGTAGGAATACAATGTATTTTCCAGAATCGTAATTCAATCTTGCTTTTTCTAACATTAAATCTTCATAACGAGGTAACTTTCCCGTTTCCTTCATTTCTAAGGCTCCTTTATCTATCGGATTGCCATGTATATCTATAAATACTACTTTATGGTCATTTACTCTCGCAATTGAGTCTCGGGTTTCTGAAATTCTTAGTTCCGCAATTATCGTAGGTCTCGTGTACTTTTCTCGTTGTTGAATTAGTTCTGGAATTACAGTGGAGGTCTCTTTTTCGCTTGTTGTATCCGTGCCTTCTTTTTCTCGATTGGTTATTGCTCTATCTGTACTTACATCGATTTCTGCTAATGCTTGGTCGAAATATTTTATGGGGGTTTCTTCTATTGTAAAATGTTTTCGGGTAAAACCCTTTCCTTGATTTTTAGAATCACTGGATTGAGGCAAGACGTGTGGTTTAGCTTCGAATATGGGAGAGTCTTCGGTTGACGTATCTATTTCGAATCTTTTTGAGACAGGATAGCGAATCGGTGAGACTTCCTCTCTCTTTCTGATTGGTAAACAAACTTCCGGAGGTTTCCTAGATAATGCGTCTGCGTTTCCGTTCGCCCTGCCTTCTTTGTATACAATATCAAATTCGAAGTCCGATAACTTTAATTTCCATTTCCAAATTCTTGAAGTAGGATCTTTGATAGAATGCATCCACGCTAAAGGTTTATGATCGGTTACGATGGTAAACTTTCTTCCGTAAAGATACGGTCGGAAGTGCATTGCGCTGTAAACAATTGCCAGACACTCCTTTTCTATGGTAGAGTAGTTTCGTTCGGCGGGATTTAATAGCCTTGAGGCATACGCAATCGGCAAATCCTTTCCGATTGGCCCTTGACTCAGTACACCGCTTATTGCATATCCTGATGCGTCTGTAGTAAGGTTAAAGGGTTTAGAAAAGTCTGGATATTGCAGGATGGGTTTCGTCACTAACGCTGTCTTTAAATTATTGAATGCGTTTTCTTGATTTTCTGTCCATTTAAAGGGAGTATCTTTCTTTAATAGTTGTGTCAATGGTTTCGCGACCTTGGGGAAATCGGGTATAAATCTTCTGTAATATCCTGCTAGTCCCAGAAATCGTTTGATATTTTTCGCCCTCTTTGGTCGTGGAAATTTTGATACGGCTTCGACTTTCTTTGGGTCGGGTTTCACGCCATCCTCACTAATTATATGTCCTAAATAATTCACCTCGTGTCGTAAAAATTCGCACTTATCAGGTTGTAATCGTAATTTAGCTTTCCTCAGTCTTTCCATTAATTTATTAAATTTAATTTCGCGTTCTTGGAGAGACGTGGAATAAATCACTATGTCATCCAGATAGACGAATAGTTCTATTCCTTGCAGACCAGATAATATTGAATTCATCAAACGTTGAAATGTTGCTGGGGCATCTTTTAATCCAAAGGGCATTCTTTTGAATTGAAAATGCCCGTATGGTGTCGAAAATGCAGTTTTGTGGGCATCTTCCTGTGACATACGGATCTGGTGAAAGCCCGATGCCAAGTCAAACGTGGAAAAATATTTTGCACTTCCTAATTGATCCAATATTTCTGTAATGTTGGGTAGTGGGAAGGCATCGCCAATCGTTTTATCGTTCAATTTTCTATAATCGATGACTAATCTCCAGCGCTTATTTCCTTGCGAATCGGGTTTTTGAGCACAATCCATAACGGGGAGTTATATGGAGATATTGATGGTTCCACTACGTCCGTATCTAGTAGTTCTTGGTCCTGTCGATTTATTTCTTCTCGATGTATTGGTGGATATCGATACTGTTTAGTATTGATGGGTATATTATCCGTTGTAATTATCCTATGTTCCAGAACTTCGGTTGCTTCCAATGTATCTCCTGGAATATGAAACCTATCTTGATTATTACGAATCAATTTTTTAGCATTTTCCTTTTCTTCTTCGTTCAAATGTTCGAGTCGTAGTAACTCATTTATTTTATCGTATCTACTTTCCTCCGATCTTAGAACTGTATTGCACGCTGTCCTAGGAAGCGGGGCGGGGGGCGGGGGGATTTTCAAATTCTTTAATTACCATCGTTGGTGTTGTAAATACGTAATCTCTCGAAGTAGTATTTATTACTCTTATGTAACCTTTTCCTTTATGATTCCTCACAACTGCATTACCAAAATAGATTCCCTTGTTCGGCTCGATTCTTGGAATAAATCCCTCTTTTATCTCTGGATTAGCGATATTAACTGAACACGTTATTGAACTTCGCTTCGGTATAATTATTTTTTCTTTACTATCGAAGGGAATATAAATATTTCCCCATCTGATATGTTTTCCCTCATAATCTAAACGAGCCTTACAACCTGCAAAAAATTCGGATCCTAGGATTCCGTCTTGATCGATTAGCAATGAATCATCGACTATGATGAAAACCAACCGGATGGCCCGCAACCTGTATTACCGTCTGCCCTAGGGAGACCAGGCTCGTTGCCGTAATTCCTCGCACTTCGATTGATTCCTTTTCGTCGATGATGGCTGAATCGAGTAAAGCAGGTTTCTTGATAATGTTGATTTCCGATCCAGAGTCTAATAATAAACTCGTCTTAGTCTTTAGATCTGGGGAAACTATTCGTGCAGTTGGGTTCGTTGGGGAATCGTTAAATTTTATTGAAATAATTCGGAGAGGTCGCCTTCCGAATCTGAATTCAACTCCTGATGATTTTCCTTCGCCGGTTGCTTGTGCTTCACTCTTTTCCTTTTGCCTTGAGATTCTGGATTCTCTGTCTGTGACCTCGTTTGGTTGTGGGATGACTCCCCCACAATATTTAGTGGTTGTTCGTTCGATCTTATGGTCGGCATTGCGTTCGCTCTGTCTCTCGTTATGGGTGGTGGAGTCGATCTCGCGGGGGTGGCTGTCCTTGTTCTGTTTGTTGCCGTCGGCGCCGGTCGCCTGGTTGCCGCCTGTACTCTTGGGCGATTCGGCGTATCGTTCCTTCGTGGCTCGCCCCATTCTCCCGAAGGACGTGTTTGGTTTCCCGATGGTCTCGAAGCATAGGGTACGATTAATCCGGCATCTACTCGGGCTTTAAATTTGTAACAGTCTTTCACTAGATGCCCGGGTTTTTTGCAATAGTTACACGTGATATTTTGTCTTGTAGAATTCAAAAAATTCTGCGATGGAGGTAGCGATCTTCGATCTTGGCGGTTGTTCCTGATATTGTTGTTAGTGTTCGAAGGATGTGCGTTGTCGCGTCTGTAATAGTTCGAGGGTGTCGGTCGTTGGGGTCGCGTTCTATCGGTTATTTGTTTCAATTCGTGTGTTGCTTTGACGGCTTGACGATACGCATCTTCTAAAGTATGGTACCCTGCTATTTTTACTCGCACATATACCTCGTTCGGAAGTCCTTTAACGAAAGCTTCTTTCGTTTCCCAATCTATAGTATCTTGGATATCGGGGGATATGATGCCGTAGTCGCCTCTTTCTCCGTCCATTATTGCCAATCTAAGATTTCTAACGCGATCCATATAATCTAATATGTCTTCCCCGGGTCGTTGAAATATCGTTCCTAATTCCCCTTTATATTCGTTAAGAGATTTCTTTGGGCCGAATAGATCCTTTAATTTGTTTCCGAAATCGTTTAGACTCATTAATTCTGTGTCTTCGATGGCGAGGAGCGCGTGTCCACGGAGCATATTTACTAACAATTTTACCAATTGAGGTTCTTGATATCTGGAAATCATATTTCGCGCGCGCTCACAAGCTCTTAAAAAGTGGAATACCGATGGTCGATATCCGTCAAACACTGGCACCGATTCGATCGCATCTTTTAGCTTAATTGGCTGGGTATGTCCACTCGGCTGGACCGTCTCTTGTTGCGTTGTCGGCGGCGATACGGGTGTTTTAGGTTCTTGTTTTGTTTTAAGTTCGAATAAGCCGCTTTGTAATTCGGCGAGTTTTGCACTCATATCGCGAAAGTTCGCATCCCATGCTTTAAGCTTTTCCGACAATGTCAAAACCATTTCTTCGTCCAACGATTTCACAACACTCGCCATTGTTTCTTAAATATTTGTTAAATATATATATTAATCAAGATAGACTAACTAAATATTAACGACAAGACATAACTGACCTCGGTGCGAAGGAATAAAGTTATGCTACACGAAATAACTGGTAACACAATACACAAAACATTAACTAAATTAAACGAGACTTACATAAATGCAAGTCACGTATAATCAAAACAATGACTATTGAAATTCGGTAACAATACAATCCATGCTATCACATTAAAGTAGCACACGGTATTGACACACACAATATCATGAAACACAAAACAATATTACAAAACACTACTAAATAAAATTATAGTGATTAACAATTAATTAGTTATTTCAACAACACGTTACTGTTGACATTAAACCAACGCCATACCAAAGAGACACGCGAGCGACCATGTTGAAAAATTCGTCGCGCGCACATACAAATAACAGCCAATGCAATACAATACAGCATCATAATAGCAATGTTAGGTACTAATAAAAAAAAAAAAAAAAAAAAAAAAACAAGGAAAAGGGGGAGAGAGTTAAGGAAAATATATATAATAAATAACAACTAACATAATTATAACATATTATATATATTATATTATATACAGGGATACAGTATTCGTACAAAGGAACAGATCCAAACGAAAATTATATATATAAAAAAAAATAAATAATATATATATGTAATATCGTGATATAATATATTTACAAGGAATGGATGATACAGATGTTAATCGGACAGAAAAAGACGATTGTTGTTCAACCTGAACTATTCACACCAAACGTACAGAAAACAGCACAACTAAATAATTAGATAACGACTCGACTTTCACAAAATGCAATCAACACTCTCTCGGCAACGCCACTCGCAAACTCTGTTGATTCCTTTTCTCCCGTCCCTTGGCAACCGCTCGTGGCCAAGATCACGTAGGTCTCCTCTTTCCAAAACTACGCGACTAAAAACAAACGCCTCGGCTCTCGCGACATTCCACGCGGATCACCCGCCAACTCCCAGGCCTCTCACTCACGATACTACATATATACATTAACTATTTTTATATGTGTGTACAGAACTGATGGCGAACTCATCAACCATTTTCTGAACGACGGATGGAACAACATGAATAGCAATTCACACAGTGGAACTGTAAAGTATTTGTACGAAACCAAATACTGATGCTATCCACCTGTAAACAAACAATATTTATAACTATGCATATAATTTTCACTTATGTTCACCACTATATATATATATATATATACTCGAAGACAAGGTACATTTGTGATATTTATTCCTATTGATGATATATACTTATATATTTATAACAATAAAACAAATCTCATTTATACTACTTGCCAATACGTACGCATATATGTATGTCGGATCACGATTCGAATTTTGGGCGCGCGACGACTCTTCATGTGGACTAGCCATCGTTTCACAAAGCCGAGATTTTATTTACACGTATATACAGGTCTATCACTAAGCTTAACAAATAATAAGTACAACTAATAATAAGTCTAACAAACACTAAGACTAATGAATAATACGATCTACGAATAATTAAATTAAATTAAATAATACTATTAGCAATGTTTGAGTTCAAACGAATCCACGGTCACCGGGATAACTCCTTACTAAGCGAAACTAACTTAGACGCAAATGCGATCGTCGAAAATGCTCGATGTATCACTCTCCAAGGCAATCGCAAGAATGCCAGCCTCGTGGTGATTTTTCTCCCTGTACGATTGCATTTTGTTTTGTATACCCGTTTGGAAGCATCGAGAAGGTTCCAAACGCCGTTGCTAGGCACACTCGTTGGAAGCATCGAGAAAGTTCCAAACGCCGTTGCTAGGCAGTTTCTGCCTGGAGTTTTGATTACTAATACAATGTATGTCCCATTGCATCGGCACCTCCGAGGCAACATCACACGTGGCTAGGCCCGCTCTCGAGGCCGCATGCCGCCACAACCACATTTCTCGGAAAACACATACAACCACTCCAGACCTCCGTTAGATAAAACATCCATCCCGTGACCGTGGCTACGTTCAGCGACCGATTGTCACCTCGAACCCAATCTCGCTTATTACAAATCTTAAGCAATTATAACTATAATAAAATCTAGGCTAAGGTACTAGAGGATGTTCCCAAAATTTCCAAGGAAAGGCTTCGGCTTTCCTTTCATCTCCGACATGTATATAATTACAAGCCAAGTAGTATTCATAATATTTATTTTCACTGATAACAAGTACGTAAAACCTAAAATAAATCAAAGGTTTTAACAATAAAAAAAAAACAAAAAAAAAAAAGAAAGAAAAAGGGGAAGAAGAAAAATAAAGAAGAAAAAAAAGGAAAGAAAAAAAATATAATATTGTTAGGGAAGTGATACATTTACACTGTACATGAGAGTGTGTGTGTAAGGGCCAGAGGGCGTCAAGGCTTAGTGGAGACAAAAGACTGTTGCCAGATGTTAGCAGAATCTAGGATAGTCGGTTGGCGACCAGCGTGCGTGCAAGACGTTCTTCAGAGAGTAATATAGATGTATAACTGTTGTGTGGGAAATATAGGCAATAATTTGTATTCCCAAATCCTCGAATTTCCTTAACAAATATATATAAATATAAAATTTTCTTTTTCTATAAAAGGTTATTACTATTTCTGATAAACTCGAGAAATGAAAACATTATACCATGATACACTGACACAAAGATACACCACACAGAAGAAACTAACAGAGAACGCTTTAAGCTTGGCAAACTTACCGCCCGACGAATTTGCATACACCATAACCAAAACCCAGGACACATGGCTCTGATCGCAGGAGAAGCGATCCATATAGTCAAATGCATTCCGGTACAAGTAAAGGTACGACATACAACAAAATGCTACTCGGAACTACCCGTTTGGCAAAGGAATCGCACCACAGGAACTCCACCCGGACGTGCGCCAAACGTGGCGATATTCAGCACCATCGTCGTTGGCCACGAGCGGAAGCCACGTCATGTTCCCGGCAGAAAATCTGCAGTCTCGAACGCATTGGCGAGAGGAGCAACAGGAAAAACAATCGTCCCTGGAACAGTAAACATCCTGGGAATGATGGACAAAACACATTAACGACAATAGCGAAAAATACCGTATCAAGCTTATGGACTGGTTTTATGGAATTTGGAACTGTCAGTGCAGCAATATTTGGAATACTCGCAATATTTAAACTAATCAAAACAATAATAGATATAGCCGCACACGGATACCAGTTACGTGAAACTTACGAATGTGGAATCGCCCTATTAGGAGCAATATGCGGCTCAGTCACCCACCCGCTACGATACCTCAA